>NC_135987.1:8072367-8277367 GCF_053455715.1 Rhinoraja longicauda
CCACAGAAGGTAGTTGAGGCCAGTTCATTGGCTATATTTAAGAGGGAGGTAGATGTGGCCCTTGTGGCTAAAGGGATCAGGGGGTATGGAGAGAAGGCAGGTACGGGATACTGAGTTGAATGATCAGCCATGATCATATTGAATGGCCGAATGGCCCACTCCTACACCTGTTTACTATGTTTCTATTTTTAGAAATATGTTTCTATTTTTCTATGTACTGGAAGTCAGGATAGAAACCGAGCTGCTGGAACTACAAGGCATCAAGATCTCATTAACTTATGAAGACGGAAATTGGAACAAAACATAATGATAAATTCTTAAGAAATAAGGAGCAACAGATAACTATTGACGTAGCCCAATGGCTCCATGATAGGGTTAGGTTTAAGGAGTCACTTAAGACATCTTGAGGGTGAAGATGGCCTTTTCTAACGGCAATCTGATTCCTCCTGGTGAGCCAAAGGTTAGAAGGAAAGTTGGAATCAGCAGGGAAGTAGAAGAAGTCATTTCTAATGGAGTAATCCTCCTAACAAAATCCTTAGAAAGTGACACAAAGTGCTGGAGTAACTCAGTGGGCGAGGCCGCATCTCTGGAGAACATGGATAGGCGACGTTATGGGTGGTACCCTTCTGCAGTCTGGTCCTTTACTGTAAAGCAGCATCTCCATTTTCTTGTTTCTACCCTTAGAACGTGGCCTTGTAATAACCAACACCTTGATACATGATAGAGAAAGGTTAGAGGCTTTACGAGGCCGTCCTTGATCTCGACACTGGCACTGATTAGATTACGTCATTGTCTAAGTGAGTGACCACAGGGATGTCTTCAGCATCCTTGCCATGGTGGGGGCCGGCGCCGTGGTGCAGTGGCAGAGTTGCTGCCTCACAGCTCCAGAGACCCGGGTTCGATCCTGACTGTGGGTGCTGTCCGTACGGAGTGTGTACGTTCTCCCCGTGACCGCGTGGGTTCTCTCTGAGAACCTCTGTTTCCTCCCACACTCCAAAGATGTACAGATTTGCAGGTTAATTGGCTTGGAATACATGTCGAAAATTGTCCCTAGTGTAGGATAGTGTTAATAAGTGGGGATCGCTGGTCGGTGTGGACATGGTGGGCCGATGGTCCTGTTTTCTCCCTGTATCTCTAAACTAAACCAAACTAAACTAGACTAAATGACATAGTGTAAGAAAATAACTGCAGATGCTGGTACAAATCGAAGGTATTTATTTCACAAAATGCTGGAGTAACTCAGTAGGTCAGGCAGCATCTCAGGAGAGAAGGAATGGGTGACCCTTGAAGGGTCTCGACCCGAAACGTCACCCATTCCTTCTCTCCTGAGATGCCTCCTGACCTGCTGAGTTACTCCAGCATTTTGTGAAACTAAATGACATGTTGACTACTGTCCAATCTCTCATCTCCATTTTCCCGGCCTGGCCATAGTAAGCTGGCCACTAGAAAATCCTGGCAAAGAAGATCCTGTCCAGTCACCGTGTCATGGACAACATGATAGTCCCTCCCTTTTCAACAAGAGCTGAAATCCAGTGTGGACAGAAGTCCACCATGAGTCTAAAGAGTATCTTGGTGTCTCCATTGCAAAACACGAGGTCTGGGAACGACTTAGATATCAAACAGCAAATAAATAATGTATAGGAAGGACTTGCAGATGCTGGTTTATACTGAAAGTAGACACAAATTGATGGAGTAATTCAGCGGGTCAGGCAGCATCTCTGGGGAAAAGGAATAGGTGACGTTTTGGGTTGAAACCCTTCTTCAGATTAATAAATTACAACTGCAAGGCATGCTTGGAGAAAGTGTCTTCACAGCTGAAGGGATAAAGAGCAGATTTTCAGGTACATGAAGATCAAGGTTCAACAAAAAACCCCACGTGAAGTGAAGGACGGACAACTGTGGAAAGGTTGCAGGAAATCCAGAAAACAGTACTCTCTTCGTGTGGTCTCTTCGGCACTGTCAAGCCCGACTATGGGGCAAACATTCAAGCGCCCATCCCTGACAGAGAGCTCTTCGAGAATATCATTGCCTGCTGAAGAGGCACTTGGAAGATCACCTCAATGAAGACAAATTTTGATGGAGGTGTTCTTGGCTCCAGCTCACAGACATTAGCTGATACTATCCACAAACCTGGGCTGATAGTAGGATGAAGAAGCCACGCATCGTCCGAGAAAGTTCAAGGCCCTTGAAATGCAGGGATCTCTGCCAAGGTATTGGCACATAGCGTGAAGTTTTCTCGTACATGGTCATGCCTCATTGCCCGCGTCTTGGAAGAGGAGAGCATGCAAGGCATTTTCAGGAAGACCGTAAGTATTTCAAGTAAATCTTTTAGCCTCTGGGCTTTTGAGATACAATGTGGGAACAGGACCTTCATCCCACCGAGTCTGCACCAGCCAGTGATCACCCTCCCTCCCCCCACCACTAGTGTGTAGGTTAGTGCTAGGTTAGTACACTAGCACTAACCTACACACAAGAGACAATTTACAATTTTTACCAAAGCCAATTAACCAACAAACCTGTACATCTTTGGAGTGTGGGAGGAAACCGGAGCACCCGGAGAAAAGCCTCAGTCACAGGGAGAACGTACAAACTCCTTACATGCAGCGATGTCATCAGGAATGAACTCGGGTCTCTGGGCCTGCAAGGCAGCAACTTTACCACTGCGCCACTTCAAGTCTTCAAAACATGAAAAGAATGTAACATCATATTTTCGTACAGAGAAGGAGAACATCCTCATTAGTCTTATCTCCCCACTTACGTTTCCTGCAATTATCTCTATTCTACCAGCTGCAGAGTTACTCCAGTAGTTTGTGTCTTTTTTGTATGTAAACCAGCATCTGCAGTTCCTTGTTTCACCCTCCAGTAATCTCTGATCCTCCTGTCAACCTCCTACACTAGGTGTAATTTATAGTGGCCAAACAACCTGACAATTAGCATGTTTAAACAAGACCTCTCAGAGGGAGGTGACAGAGTGAAAGGGGGGCATGCAAACTCAACACAGACAACACCCAACATCAGAATCTAAACAGCGTCACTGGAGATGTGCAGCAGCAGTTCTCACTGCTGTGCAACTGTGCCACTCTTTAATCTGACAATGCTCCAATGCATGCGAATCCCTGGCAAATCTATGCAGGAGAAGCATTAGGGTCGGCATCAAGCATTTCCAGCCTTTGCGCTGGGAGCAAGTGTAGGGCGAGCGGATAGAGAGAACTTTTGTGTACCAACCAATCCACCCAGATGTTCCCTCAACCTCCACCTATCCTCCCAATGGCAGGGCCAATGGATCCCACAGGGGACTCCTGAGATGTAGGGAGCCCAGTCATCTTTGACCACGAGGGACTGCGGAAGGCTACCTTTTTTGCAGTAGAGTCACAGCCTTAATGTAAGGAATACAGAAACCAGCATCCAGCAATATAATGTGATCACCCAATGTTTCGTTATGTTTAGCAAGGGATTAAAAAAAATGGCAAGGACAATGGAAAAAAAAACCTTAGTCAGAACCCTTAGCCACCTTTAAAGTGGAATCATGGAACCCTTTACATATGCGAAAGAGAGTAGATGGGGCCTCAGTCCAACACTCTTCCAATAGATGTCATTCCTGCAAGAGGTACACACTTTCTCAATGGCCTTTGCCATCCCTTGACTGACAATGCCAACACACTCCCTGTATATTTCTTACAATCTTCTCTCAGTAAGTATCAGATAACCAAAACTCACTCTCCCGCACTGGTTTCCCATTAACTGACAACTCAGATCAAAATATTCATTCTTGTTTCAAATCCACTCCTGGTCATTCCCTTAGATAGACACAAAAAGCTGGAGTAACTCAGCGGGACAGGCAGCATCTCTTGAGAGAAGGAATGGGTGACGTCTCGGGTACCCGAAATGTCACCCATTCCTTTTCTCCAGAGATGCTGCCTGTCCTGCTGAGTTTCGGGTACCCGAAATATCACCCATTCCTTTTCTCCAGAGATGCTGCCTGTCCCGCTGAGTTACTCCAGCTTTTTGCGTCCATCTTTGGTTTAAACCAGCATCTGCAATTCCTTCCTACACATTTGGTTCCCTTACCAGACTCATCGAAGCCTGCTGTGCTGAGAGAAGGCCATTCAGTCCATTGTCTCCGTGCCAGCTAAAAGAAAGGTTTACCACCCATGAGGCATTCCTGGAACCAAGCCAATGTCCTTGATATTAAGTATCACTCGTGATATGATTCATGTGTATCATGCCAGATGTGCATGTTAGTTACCGATCGCTAAGTGCAAATCTTGAACAAAAATTAATGCTTAAAGGCAATTACCGTCCGAGGAATTTACTTGATCAATTGTGTCAGGGATCCTGGAAGACTCCTGCATTAGAACACTGCTCCTTGATAACCTTTCAATGGCTCAGCATTCTATTTTTTAAAAAATATTTGAATAATAAATAAATTGATAATATTTTGAAGGGGAAATTTAATGAACCTTCTTATGATGCACATTATATTAGTGTTGGTTAAATCATGCGTTTAGTTTTTAAGTTTAGTTCAGTATAGTGATGCAGTGCGGAAACAGGCCCTTCTGCCCACCGAGTCCGCACTGACCAGCAATCACCGCACATTAATACTATCCTACAACAGGGACAATTTCTTCATTTACACCAAGCCAATTAACCTACAAACCTGTACGTCTTTGGATCGTGGGAGGAAACCGAAGTTCTTGGAGAATACTCACGCAGGTCATGGGAGCACGTACAGACAAGCACCCATAGCCAGGATCGAACCCGTGTATCTAGCGCTGTTATAGCTGTAAGGCAGCAACTCTACCGCTGCGCCAGTCTGCCTCCCACCGTGTGAATTATATTATTTATATTATGTTGTTTAGATTGGTGAGGATTTTGCTAAGGAGGATTATACCGGTGTGGTTTATACTGATGGAGATTGTATTGGTAAAGATTAAATCTATGTGGATTATCCGAGCAAGGATTATATTGATGAGGAATCCATTGAGGAGGATTACACTGATAAGAATCAGAATTGGTATCAGGTTGGGAGTCATAGATTAAATCTAATGAAATCCTGTAGTCAGAGAGGTTTACAAAGGTAAGAAAACTGACAACAAAATATGAGATCGACCATCAGGCCTGTCCTGTATAAAGCCATAACCCAAATGGTTCCTACTGACCAATCACCACCTATGGAGGGAAAAGAAACCAAGTTGCTAAAGAAAATAACTCAGGGAAACATTCCTTCAGCAAGCCCTGCTCTCTCATGTGGGACAAGTATGGTTCTGGGCCTTCTTGGCCCCATTACAGTTCGTTTTGGAGGATCTGAAAGATGACTTGCTGCCTTCAACATTGACACTAACAACACACAGCTTGGCTCCTCCAACAGCACTCTAACATCTTCCTGCAGTAAAGAATTATGGTAACCAAAGTTGCCATCTCCACCTGTCCTCACAAACTCTATACCTTGGAGCTGACATATCTTGTCACATGCAGACTATTGGCCCAGATAGAACCAGACTGTTCACAAAACTAGTGTTGGATTTAAGCTTGGGCTTCAGATCATCGCTATCATAAAGACAGTTCTTCAGCTTCCCGAACAGTAACATCTGCCTTCCCCACCTCAGCACATCTGCCAGCTTTGAGGGCTCTCTGCAGTCCTTGGAAGTCTAGTTCACCATCTGGTAGGGAAGCATAACAATATGTATCTGACAAGTCTTCTTCAGTCTGAAGAAGGGTCTCGACCCGAAATGTCACCCATTCCTTCTCTGCTGAGATGCTGCCTGACTTGCTGAGTTACTCCAGCCTTTTTGTGAATAAATACCTTCGATTTGTACCAGCATCTTCAGTTATTTTCTTCACTGACAAGTCTGTCCTGACTCCAGTAGAAACTTCAAGCGTATTTGTGGCCAATTTGTAAAATATTCAGCATATGATGTACATACCTCCAATGTACCCATATTCACTCTGGGACCTGCGTAGAAGACTTCTTATGACCACTATTTGCAGGGTTAAACCTTGGACACCAACGAGGCCTGTCCTGTAGGCATCAATGTGTAGGAAGGAACTGCAGATGCTGGTTTATATGGAAGTGCTGGAGTAACTCAGCGGGTCACACAGCACCTCTGGAGAAAAGGAATAGGTGATGTTTTGGGTTTGAAGAAGGTTCCGCCCCGAAACGTCACCTATTCCTTTTAGTTTAGTTTGGAGATTCAGCGTGGTAACAGGCCCTTCAGTCCACCGGATCAGCACCGACCAGCGATCCTTCACATACAAGGGACAATTTACATATACACCAAGCCAATTAACCAACATACCTGTACGTCTTTGGAGTGTGGGGGGAAACCGAAGATCTCGGAGAAAACCCACGCAGGTCACGGGAGAACGTTCAAACTCCGTACAGATGGCGCCCGTAGTAGGGATCGAACCCGGGTCTGCGGTGCTGCAAGCGCTGTAAGGCAGCAACTCTACCGCTGCGCCACCGTGACCGCCCTCCAGAGATGCTGCCCCACCCATGGAGTTACTCCAGTCTGTCAGAAGGCATCAATGTCCATTGACTAGAAGGATCGTTTTTGTGGCTTGAAATAATATTTTGCAAATGTTGGTCTGGTCTGAGGGCCAGAGTGTGGAAAGACTGCAATTCCAGGCCAGTTATGCCTAAGTGATTGACAATGAGACTGGCTGTTGAGTCAGCCCTGCAGTGCTTCCTGGCTAATGATGCACGAGCAAAGCTTTGCAGTCAGCTCTGCTCAATCACCAAAATAACTCACAGCCTCACTCCACATCCACGCAGAGGGAAAGCAAGTACACTGATGTGCCTTGGGCACCGGCAATAAATAAAATGTGCAATCAACAAATAGGTTGAATGAATAATCCAACACGTTTGGGCAATGTGACAGGTGGTTGTCAACAAGAACTAAACAGATGCAGGAATGATTGTGTGTAAGTGCTACTGCATAATGGAGTATTACCCGTTGGAAAATGAGTTGAGCCACATCACTGAATTTTTTATTGTATAAATATAGTTTCATTTTTTAACCGACTGAAACAGTAAAGCATTCAAACTAATTTCCTGCCTGTCATCTTCGTGAAGGTTCGGCTCATCTGGGAGTCTAACCGAGGCTGCAGCGCGTGATAGGCAACGCCACCCGCAAAGACAGAGCCAGCTTACAAGCCCGGCTCCTCCATCCTGTCAGCCGATGAGCTTTGAGCAACTTTGCTCTGTGGTATTGGTTGGGGAAACTCCAGGCAATTCAGGGCAATGGTCATTGAAGAACATAGAACTTAGAAATGTACAGCTGAATGACCTGTTTCCACACTGTATCACTCTATCACTCTGTGACTCTATGACCCTAGGTAGTTGAAGCAAGTACATGGCCCTTCGGCCCACATTGTCTGAGCCGAACATGATGCCAAGACCATCACTTATCTACCTGCACATATGCCACAGGGAAGTAGGGAATCTTCCAGCTCAGTTAGTGGGAGTTTACTCTGATCTACTGGACTCTGAGAGGGCCAACTCAGCTGGTGGAGTCGATAGGGAGGTACAAGTGTGGCCGGGTCCATGCGGAGTATCTGTCCATGAACAGGAGAAGTGGACTTACTGAGCCTTTGGACACCATGGACAATACAATCTTCAACCACATCTGCCTTTCTGCCCAATCCTGTTGCATGTTGCAGTGATAAGTCTTGTGGTGGGTATATGGAACAAACTGCCAGAGGAGGTAGTTGAGGCAGGTACTATAACAACATTTAAAAGACATTTGGACAGATACATGGATAGGAAAAGTTTAGAGAGATATTGGCCAAACGTAGGCAGGTGGGACTAGCATAGATGGGGCAGTTTTGCTGGCATGGCCAAGTTAGACTGTGGGACTGTTTCCATGGTGCATGCCTCTATGATCTATGACTCTTGTGAGGAGACTGTGGCCAAACTTATTTGCAAGACTGATAAAAACCTAGAATTCTTTCACGTGTTGCAAAGCTCTTTTTTCTACCGAATAACGTTCATTTGAATGAGATCAGGAATTTTACATTTCTCATCCATGTTTTCTGTGAATTTGATATGTTTGACGTTATCTGCTCAAAATCCTGAATTGCTTTCTCGTTTAACAAACATAAATGGCCTGGAACCGTAGAACAGTTGAGGCTTCTTCCAATATCGCTGTCTGGGGTCTGGACCACTATGGTGGAGATTGATCCTTAAAATAAGGTTCTTGTCACTTCTCATCCACATTGATGGACTTTACCCCTTTGAGGTCTCTCAGAACTCCTGCCCAAATGCACACTGTCAGGTCCCTGTTCCCACATTTATTTTATCATCTGAGTACCTGATCCATTATGAGTCAATAGTCAATTTATTTGTCACATACACATACATTTATATAGTCAATAGTCAATTTATTTGTCACATACACATAAATGTGCAGTGAAATGAAAGATTACCCACAGTCCAACAATAAGGCCAATAAAAATAAGCAATAAAAATATGCAATAACACATACCAAACCAACACCAACCAAAAAGAAACATCCATCACAGTGAGTCTCCTCCAGTCACCTCCTCGCTGTGATGGAAGGCCAGAATGTCTTTTCTCTTCCCCTTCCGTCTTCTCCCGCGGTCAGGCTGTTGAAGCTGCCAGGTCGGAGCGGTCGTGGCTCTCGACATTAAAGCCCCCGCTGGGCGGAGAAAATCCCGCGGCCTATTCCAGGCCGTGTCGGACGGTGAAAGGTATTGGTCCACCATCAATCCCCCCATCATCACCCCCCCCTCCCCTTCACTATTTAACTGTAACACTGAGCTTCCCTCACTCAATATGACCATTGCAATCTTCGCCCACAATCTTCTTCCATGATCTTCTCTGAAACCTCTGATTTCCATCTCACTGACCGCTGATCCACTCCCCATTGACGACCATTCCTGCTCCTAACCCTCCAATCCTCCCCAACACATCTTTCCCCAGCACTCTTCCAATGACTTGCACTCCCTTCAGTGGGCAGGGGTTATGGGGAAAAGAAACATGTGGACAATTCTGTGTCAAGGTCGTTTTCCACCATGAATAAATCTTTGGGTTCATGTGCAATCGGGTAATGGAACCCAAACCTAAATGGAGGAGATCCCCTTGTGGCACTGACGAATTTTACAAAAGTTCCTACAAAGTTCTCCAGCTCCACTGGAAGAACACAGGAACACAATGTTAGATGTCTGGCCACTGGCCACATGGGCTGGGTGTGTGCTATCATTAACATGCAATGAATAGAGCAAGGAGTAGCCAGCAAGGCTAAACTCGGCCAACAATATCCTTTTTAGGCTGTTGGTGTAACGATCGTAATTTTCCCTCGTTCTCCACTGCTGGCTTGATCACTCTCTGGGCAAGGTCCAGGGGAAAAATCCTCGCCTTCAGTGTGCCTCTGAACCCAGGAGGCGTTCGTTATACGTTACGATTTTCCTGCTTGGTGGGCTGGTCTAGGAGTTTCAGGTACATGGGGTCCATGTGGACAAGCTAAATAGCACACTCTTTAGCACGCAAAACAAAGTCTTTCACTATATGAAGCATAGAAACATAGAAAATAGGTGCAGGAGTAGGCCATTCGGCCCTTCGATCCAGCACCACCGTTCAATATGATCATCGCTGATCATCCAAAATCAGTACCCCGTTCCTGCTTTCTCACCATGTCCCTTGATTCCATTAGCCCTATGACCTATATCTAACTCTCTCTTGAATATATCCAGTGAATTTCACAGTTAAACTCGAATATCACAGTTTAAGGATAAGGGGGAAGTCTTTTAGGACCGAGATGAGAAAGTTTTTTTTCACACAGAGAGTGATGATTTTGTGGAATTCTCTGCCATAGAAGGTAGTTGAGGCCAGTTCATTGGCTATATTTAAGAGGGAGTTAGATGTGGCCCTTGTGGCTAAAGGGATCAGGGGGTATGGAGAGAAGGCAGGTACAGGATACTGAGTTGGAACGATCAGCCATGATCATATTGAATGGCGGTGCAGGCTTGAAGGGCCGAATGGCCTACTCCTGCACCTATTTTCTATGTTTCTATGTTTCTATGAATTGGCCTGCATTGCCTTCTGTGGCAGAAAATTCCACAGATTAAGAACTCTCTGGGTGAATCTCGGTACACACGACAATAATAAATAAGTACCAATAATTAGATCCAAATTGGCGGCAATAGGTGGCAAAGACTGGTGGAAGAAGGATGTTTTTTTTTTCAGATTGGAAGTCTATGACATCAAACATATATGATATCAAGCATATATCAAATTTACAGAAAGCCAGGATGTAAAAATATAAAGTTCCTGGTCTCATTCACATGAAAGTGTACAGAGAGGATTTACGAGGATGTTGCCAGGACTAGAGGGTGTGAGCTATAATGTGAATAGTGATGTGCCAGGGATTGGTTCAGGGTCCATGACCGTTTGTGATATATGTTAGCGACTTATGTGAATGTCGGAAGTATGTCCAGTAAGTTTGTGCATGACATGAAAATTGGTGGCATTGCATGTTGCAAGGGATAGACACAAAAAGCTGGAGTTACTCAGCGGGACAGGCAGCATCTCTGAAGGGAAGGAATGGGTGACGTTTCGGGTCGAGACCCTTCTTGCTGAGTTACTCCAGTTTTTTGTGTCTGTCTTCAGTTTAAACAAGCATCCGCAGTTCCTTCCTACACATGCTGGAGTAACTCAGCAGGTCAGGCAGCATCTCGGGAGAGAAGGAATGGGTGACGTTTCGGGTCGAGACCCTTCTTCAGACTTCAGTCTGAGATGCTGCCTGACCCGCTGAGTTACTCCAGCATTTTGTGAATAAATACCTTCGATTTGTACCAGCATCTGCAGTTATCTTCTTATACTATATATATCCTTCCTACACATGTTGCAAGGAATGTTGTTCAGGGCTTCTGTCGAATCTGAAGAAGGGTCTCGACCCAAAACGTCACCCATTCCTTCTCTCCCGAGATGCTGCCTGACCTGCTGAGTTACTCCAGCACTTTGTGAATAAATCGATTTGTACCAGCATCTGCAGTTATTTTCTTATACTTCAAATAAGTGAGATACATTTCAATCCTATTGCATTTTGATGCATTACCGGAGTTAAATAAAACATGGATCATAGAACAGTATAATCCAGGAACAGGTTATTTGGCCCACAAGGTTTGTGCCAAATATGATGAAAAATCAAACAAATCCTTTCTGATTGCATGTGATCCATATCCTTCAATTCCCTGCATATCCATGTATCTATCTAAAAGCCTCATATGCAATTGTTGTGTCTGTTTCCATCATCCACTGTGGCACCTACCATTCACCATGTAAAAAACTTGCTTTTTACATTTAAACTTTAAACTTTCCCTCTCTAACCTTCAAGCCATTTGACACTTCCACCTTGGGAGAAAGGTTCTGACTCTCTACCACATCCCTGGGATGGCGGGACTGTCATATGAGGAAAGATTGGAAAGACTGGGCTTGTATTCACTGGAGTTTAGAAGGATGAGAGGGGATCTTAGAGAAACATATAAAATTATAAAAGGACTGGACAAGCTAGATGCAGGAAAAAATGTTCCCAATGTTGGGCGAGTCCAGAACCAGGGGCCATAGTCTTAGAATAAAGGGGAGGCCATTTAAAACTGAGGTGGGAAGGAGCTTTTTCACCCAGAGAGTTGTGAATTTGTGGAATTCTCTGCCACAGAGGGCAGTGGAGGCCAAATCACTGGATGGATTTAAGAGAGTTAGATAGAGCTCTAGGGGCCAGTGGAATCAAGGGATATGGAGAGAAGGCAGGCACGGGGTTTTGATTGTGGACGATCAGCCATGATCGCAATGAATGGTGGCGCTGGCTCGAAGGGCTGAATGGCCTCTTCCTGAACCTATTTTCTATGTTTCTATGTTTCTATGTTTCTATGCCGCTCAGACTGTAATTTTATAAACTTCTATCAGTTCTCCTTTCAGCCTACCAACACTCCAGAGAAAACTAATCTGTCCAAACTCTACTTGTAAGGAATATCCTTTCATTCAGGAAGCATCCTCGTAAAATGCAGACACAAGGAACTGCAGAGTAAAGAAGGATCCAACTCCAAATGTTGCCTACCCATGTTCTCCAGAGATGTTGCCTGAACTGCTGAGATACTCCAGCAATACGTTTCTTTTTAAGCATTCCAACAAATCGCTTTTCCATCCTCTTCAAAGCCTCTGATTCCTTCCTGTAATAAGGTGACCAGAACTGCACAGAATCCTCCAAGTGTGACCAGACCAAAGTGTTACAAAGCAATTTGACTTCCTGATTCTTACACTCAACGTCCCAACCAGTGAAGGTAAGAACAAGACATGCTTTCTTTGTCACCCTGACTACTTGTGTTGCTACTTTCAGTGAACTATGGACCTGGATCCCAAGACCACTCTGTGCATCAATGCTGTTAAGGAAACTACCATAAACTGTGTAGTTTCTCCTCACATTTAACTTCCCAAAGTGCAACACCTCACTCTTGCCCAGATTAAACTTCATCTGCTATTTCTCAGCCTATATCTGTGACTATACACTTTGACAGCTTTTTTCACTGTCTGCAACTCCACCAATTTTTATGTCATCTGCAAACTTACTAACCAATCTGTCTACATTTTTATCCGAGTGATTTATATATATATACATCTCAAATAAAAGAGGCTCCAACATTAATCTCCATGAAACACACCCCACAGCACGGTTTGTGTGGAATTTACACATTCTCCCTGTGTCCGTGTGGGTTTCCTTTGAGTGTTCTGGTTTCCTCTCACATCCTAAAGATATGTGGGTCTGTATGTTAATTAGTGTCTCTATGTTGCCCCTAGTGTGTAGTGAGTGAACGCAAATGTGGGATAACCAGTGGTTGGCATAGACCCTGTGGGACCACAGGTCCCGTTTCCACGCTGTATACTTAAATGAATCAATCCATATGGCCACTCCACTAACTCCTTTTTACTTGATTTTGGGCTTGAGAAACATCGTCCTTACCTGCACACAAAGTTTTAAACTGTTCTGACTCCCTGGTACTCCCTGGTACCAATATGGCTTGGACATGTACAATAAATGAAAGGTTTCTAAGGAATGTTGATTAATAGAGATACCTAGGGGTACAAGTTCATTGTTCCCAAAAGTGACAACGCAGTTAGATAGGGTGATGACCAGTTGGCATGCTGGTCTTCGTAGGTCAGGTTACAAGGATTGGGATGCGAAGTTGCTTCTTTACAAAATAGCGGTGAGACTATGCTTGGAGTACCAGTATACAGTTCTGGTGGCTGCAAGATGAATGTGATTGGACTGGCGAGAGTGCGGAGGAGATTCACCAGGATGTTGGAGGACATCAGTTACTGCGATGGAAGGGATAGGTTATGCTTATTTTCCCAGGAGCAAAGGTGGCTGAGGGGTGACCTGACAGAGGTATATAAAATCACAAGAGATCCAGATAGGGTGGACAATGGGGTGGCATGGTAGCGCAGCGGTGGATTTGCTGCCTTACAGCACCAGAGGCCCAGGTTCGATCCTGACTACGGGTGCTCACGGCACAGAGTTTGTACGTTCTCCCCAGGACAGTTTGCGGAGTCTTGTTTCTGAAAGAAAGACCACAGGACTGGCCCAACCACTGAAGCATAACCACAATTTTAATGGAGGAAATGCAGCAACAACTTTCCACTCCGGATGATGCTACAAACAACAACATGACAATGCTCTTCTCCTGACCACAAATGTCATTTGCTTATTGCATAACAAAAAACAAAAAAAATTACTGGGGAATTAATGCAACATATCTGAGGCAGACAATACCCTGGGCCAAGCATATCATTTACCCTGGCTTAAGAAATTATGGTGTAATCTTCCTGTTTAAGTAAGAATAGCCTATATTTTTTGTGGCGTTACTTTAGCAAGCATTAGCAGAAGCACTTTCTGAAACAGGGCATTCTGGTTCAATCTCGGCGACCACCTACAGAAAATTGTTCAAACCGATTATATTCTCATGATAAGGAGATTTTTTTCATTCCCTCAAGATGCAGAAGAAGGCCATTTTGCCCTTCAGGCCTAAGTAACATTTCGAACAGCCCCATTCCTTCACTTATCTCCTGCAATCTATTCTCTCTCACTCAATCCTTAACTCCTATCAGTCTATCCTACCAGTGTTGGACAATGGAAAGGCAGTTGCCCACTGGAGTTATTGTCAGATTGATGAGAACTGACTGCTTGTAGGGGAATATCACCATCAAAGAGGTTGACCTGGAGTAACACACTGCCACTGGAGCACCATCACCAGGGAGCCAGTGTTTACCATCAGTCCTTCAGAACAAAGAGCCATTGTTTGAGGGCGCGGATCGGACGCGGCCTGCAGTGATACGGAGCGGTGGAGGACAGAGACAACACAGCCTGGCCAGGCCGACCTCTGCAACTCCAGCCCAATGCAGCTGCCAGGACAACGGGCCTTTACGGCCAAGTTAAGATTAGCATTTTTGTTAACTCTGAATTTGAAGGTGACAAGATGGTGCCTGAAATGTGGCGAATCTTTGGTTACTGCCACAGTATCGCTATTATTTTCATACTCATGTACTTAAGTATGATTGTGCCTATCCACAGTAAGATCTTTACTGCACTGAATGCAAAAAGGAATTTCATTGGAACTGTGGGTAGATGTGGGAATACAGTACCATTGAACCATTGGACAGTCAATTCTCAAATTGTGTTTGGATGTTTTGCTGGGCACATATTCTACCAACATCTTCTGCAGGGAAGTATTTATGCTGCTTCTGGTGTTGATGTAGGATGAGCAATTACATAGAACATAGACATAGAGTATAGGACACATGATGAGGCCTTTCGGCCCACAATCTCTCTGCTGAGCATAATGCCAAGACCAACTCATATTTGCCTGCACATAATCCAAATCCCTCCATTCCCTGCATATCCACATGCATTCTACTAATGGTGGTGCTGATCCTGGATAGACAAGGGTTTTCACATCCTAGGTCAGGGACTCCAAGACCTTGACACACCCATCCCCCCTATCTATGTAAGTTCATAGGTTCTGGGAGCAGAATTAGGCCATTCAGTCCATCGTCTACTCTGCCATTCAATCGTGGCTTTTCTATTTTTCCCTCTCAACCCCATTCTCCTGCCTTCACCCCATAACCTCTGACACCCTCACTAATCAAGAATGTGACCCTCCATCTTAAAAATATCCATAGACTTGGCCTCCACAGTCGTCAGTGTCAATGAATCATCACCCTCTGACCTTGGGCGGCACGGTGGCGCAGTGGTAGAGTTGCTGCCTTACAGCGCTTGCAGCACTGGAGACCCGGGTTCAATCCTCATTATGGGTGCTTGCCTGTACGGAGTTTGTACGTTCTCCCCGTGATTTACGTGGGTTTTCTCCGAGATCTTCGGTTTCCCCCCACACTCCAAAGACGTTCAGATTTGTAGGTTAATTGGCTTGGTAAATGTAAAAATCTTCCCTAGTGTGTGTAGGATAGTGTTAATATGCGGGGATCTTAAGATGGTTAAGGGGTTGGACACGTTAGTGGCAGAAAACATGTTCCCAATGTTGGGGGAGTCCAGAACAAGGGGCCACAGTTTAAGAATAAGGGGTAGGCCATTTAGAACTGAGATGAGGAAAAAAGTTTTCAGTCAGAGAGTTGTGTATCTGTGGAATTCTCTGCCTCAGAAGGCAGTGGAGGTCAATTCTCTGAATGCGTTCAAGAGAGAGCTGCATAGAGCTCTTAAGGATAGTGGAGTCAGGGGGTGTGGGGAGAAGGCAGGAATGGGGTACTGATTGAGAATGATCAGCCATGATCACATTGAATGACGGTGCTGGCTCGAAGGGCCGAATGGCCTCCTCCTGCACCTATTGTCTATTGTCTATTGTCTATTGGATCACTGGTCGGCGAGGACCTGGTGGGTCGAAGGGCCTGTTTTCGTGCTGTATCTCTAAACTAAACAAAGAAATTCCTCCTCATCTTCTTTCTAAAGATAAGTCCTTTTATTCTAAGATCATAAGGTCATAAGTGATAGGAATAGAATTTGCCCATTCGGCCCAACAAGTCAACTGCGCCATTCAATCATGGCTGATCTATCTCTCCCTCCTAACCCTATTCTCTTGGCTTCTCCCCACAACCTCTGACACCTGTACTAATCAACAATCTATCTGTCTCTGCCTTAAATAGCCTGAGGCTTGGCCACTGGTCGTAAGGTCATGTTCAAAAGGAATAGGAACAGAATCAGGCCATTCGGCCCATCAAGTCTACTCCGGCATTCAATCATGGCTGATCTATCTCTCCTAACCCCATTCTCCTGCCTTCACCCCCATAACTTCTGACACCTGCACCAATCCTAGACCCTGCCACAAGTGGAAACATCCTCTCCACATTTACTCTATCCAGGCCGGGTAAGTGGAAAGTGGAGCTGAGAATAAGGGGTCTGTCCCACCGAAAAACCGGCGACTGGACCCCCCCCTACGACAATGTCTATGACAAGCTACAACAACCTACCACCTAGTCGACGGCAAGCTAAGGCAAGCTACCGACAACCAACGACCCAATCGTCGCGACTTAGGACGTCCACCTACGACCGCACCTACGACAACCTACGACCACACAGGCGACAACCTACGACAACTGAAGTCAACCTACGTCCACCCGTGACAAGCCACGACCGTGTCGGCGACAACTGAAGACAATTCACGTCATTTTGGCCTCTGGTTTTGACGCCGGTACCAGTCGCCGGTTGACGTAGGTAGTCGCCAACGGAATTCACCGAAGTCAGCACCGGCGACAACCTACGTCACCTGGCGACAGCGTACGACTGCGCCCCCGTCAGGAGACGTCAAGCTACGGTCATTGGCGTCAAACCAACAGTCGCCGAAATTTTTTAAACATTTCAAAACCCAGCGGCGACCAGAAAAACGCTACGAATCTTTGGAGACGACTCACGACCGTACAGGCGACACCCTGGCGACCGTGTGGTCACAGCCTAGTCCAGTGGTATGAACATCGACTTCTCCCACTTTAGATAGTTCCTCTGTCCCTCTCTTCCCCTCCCCCTTCCCAGTTCTCCCTCTACCTGTCTCCACCTATATCCTTCCTTTGTCCCGCCCCCCTGACATCAGTCTGAAGAAGGGTCTCGACCCGAAACGTCACCCATTCCTTCTCTCCTGAGATGCTGCCTGACCTGCTGAGTTACTCCAGCATTTTGTGAATAAATACCTTCGATTTGTACCAGCATCTGCCGTTATTGTCTTCTACTGCCTAGTCGCCTGCAGTCGCCTAAGTGGGACAGGGGTTTAAGACTGTGTGTCGGCTGTTGATGTTTGAGCATCAGCCTGGGGATAGAGCAGCCACTCTATGGACTGTGGCCGTCTGCATTCAAACACATCCGCTCAGCATTACTCGTTGGTCTGGGGGTGAGCTTCCCTGCTGATAGAAAAACGCTGACTCCTGCCTTCCCAATGGAAGACAGTCTCTGCAAATAAAATACATCGCAGACATAACATGAGCGGGAGCTGATTTCCTCAGCTTCTTTAGTAATGCAAAGGAAGGGTAGACCAACATTGATGTCTGCTTTTTAAGCTGCAAATTCTTCTGAGGATACGTGAGCAATAAAATTACTCTCAGTGGTCCTTTTAAATTCCCCATGTCTTCTATTGCACCCCTCTGTTATAAAGAGAAGATATAAATATATTTATACATTATTCAGTACATTTATTCTTCCCAGGATTTAAGCACTATAGAAATGTTTGTTTTATTCAAAGCTTACTTTAAAATTACAAACAATTTAAAATGAATCAAAAAGGGATTTACAATGAAGATATAGCAACTGAAAGGTTATAAGAGTTGTGTCTGCATTTTCAAGAGCAATGAGTTTATAAAGCCCTATAAAGTTACGCAGAGATTGATAAGCTAGCAGGAGAGTAGCATGCTGGGAAAGTCAGATTTGAGGCCATAACTAAATAATAGTCTCAGATCAACAGATGACCCGAAACATCGCCTATCCATGTCCTCCAGAGATGCTGCCTAACCCGCTGAGTTACTCAGTTTACAGTTTAGTTTATTGTCACGTGTACTGAGGTACAGTGAAAAGCTTTTGTTGCACGCTATCCAGTCAGCAGAAAGACAATACATGATTAGAATCCAGCCATTTACAGTGTATAGCTACATGATAAGGGAATAACGTTTAGTGCAAGGTCAAGCCAGCAAAGTCCGATCAAGGAAGATCTAAGTCCAAGGGTCACCAAAGAAGGAGATAGTAGTTCAGCTCTGCTCTCTGGTTGTGGTAGAATGTCCTTTCCTCCAGCACTTTGTGTCCGTTTGTGTTTTAACTGGCACCTGCAGTTTCTTGTTTCTTCACCTGTAGAGTGGTTGGAGTGAGACTAGATGGTGATCTTAGTGAGTGGGTGCTTCAAGACATTTGACGGTGTTCTGCTTCATGTATCAGTCAGCCATCACCCTTGGCCACAAGTCAGCACGGTGGTACAGCGGTACAGTTGCTGCCTTACAGTGCTTGCAGCACCGGAGACCCGGGTTCGATCCAGACTCAGGTACTGTCTGTACGGAGATTGTACATTCTCCCCATGACCGCGTGGGTTTTCTCTGAGATCTTCGGTTTCTTCCCTCACTCCAAAGATGTACAGGTTTGTAGGTTAATTGGCTTGGTATAAATGTAAATTGTCCCTAGTTTTTGGAGGATAGTGTTAATGTGTGGGGATCGCTGGTCTGTGCAGTGTCGGTGGGCTGAAGGGCCTGTTTCCGCGCTGTATCTCTAATCTTAACTAAACTAAAGAATGTAGGGAGTTTAAAAAATATAATTGGATTAATAGGTGTAAATAGGTAGTTGATGGTCAGAATGGGCTTGACGGGCTGAAGGGCCTGTTTCTGTGCCTATACCTTTTTGACTAATTACCATCTCTCGCCCCAAGGTAAATGAATGGGAAAGCCATTCTCATAAGCTTCAGCACATCCCCTGTGGAAGAACGTTACTGCTTCAGAAATCAATGTAAGCTTTAACACATCCCTTGTGCGAGAAGGCTGGTGAGCCGGAAATTAATGTCAGTATTAAAATATTTTCCATGTAGTACCAATGGAATACTTTTGCAGTTTATATGTAAATGCAGTGTCCTTTATGCAAACAAATGCAATTATGTCATTACTTTTGTTTTGAAAAATGCAGCAATCAAAACAACTTAATTAAATTCAGCTACCAAAGAGTATTGTTCTAGCATTTCATAATCCTCTGAAGTTAGCAAAATGTCCACCACCCCCCTACTTGCCACACACCACACACAGACACATGAAAATCTATCTTGATCCCAATCACTTTGCAGGCTTTAAACTCCACTGTACCGAACAATTTGCCAAAACACTAACTGACAATAGTACTGATGTAATATTCCTGTGTCTGACCGTAAATGAAATGTTTAAGAATGCTTGCATAGGGTTTCCATGAGCTATTTGGGACTGTGACCAGTTTGGCACCCAGAGGAAGGCAGCTTTTGATCTTTGGTTATCTGTCAGTCATAATTAGCTTCCCACTAGCTGTGTGTCTCTGTACTGCTGGCAATTTGAATGATCACTCTCAGTGTGGGACTGCCTTTTGTGGTTATATCACTGGATAATGTACCATGTCTCAGCGAAGAGCCTTATAACTCTTTCGTCTTTGCATATTTACTGCTAAGAGCCACTGATCATTCTTGTTTTTACGGGCTGCCTAGTTCCCTGCTAACTTTCCCTTTCATTGTGAACAGACTCGAGATGCAAAAAGTTTACACTGAAGCTTTTAAATAGGTGAGAACATAAAAAGTCAGGAGTGATGTGCCTTATTGGTTACGGATTTCAAATTCTTTGGGGTTCCTTGAGGGAAAATGGGTGAAGAGTGTTTAATTTGATGGCGTATCAGTTTGCTGAATTGGCTGTCGTGTGCAAAACCAACGGCTTCTGTGATCAATGGATAGTTACTGAGAGATGGGACTCCGAGTTGTGTTTACTCAGTGTTTACCTGGTTTCTGGATGAAAGAATCAGAGTGCACAATGTTTTTAATCAGGCCCTTGCCTGAAACAAAAAAATGAAGCGTTCTTTGAGGAAGTTGAAAAGAACTGAACTATGTTGTGTATTGTCATGTCTCTTGATTGATGATGTTGAAAGCTAGCCCAAACGGAGGGAGTCTGTCTGATTGACTTGTTGTAACTGACTTCTTGCACCTAAGATGCATTTTACTCGATAGGTCAGGCTACTCATTTGACCCTTGAACCTCCCTTGCAGTCCGCATCCTCCATTTCTTAAACCACGAGAAAAAAGGAGTCCCCCTTCCTAAGAAAACACTCTTTGTGAATGAAAGGCTGCAGAAATAGGGCGTTGTCAGATCCTCAGAACTTCCCTGAAAAAAAGCCTGGCTCCTTCTTCAGGGCAATGCTGTCATGTGTTGTGTATCATTGTAAGGGGGTGACTTTGAAATGCAAGAGCACAAGGCCAGAGGTCTTCATCGTAAAGCCCCCGAGTCTGGCTTCAGGCTAAGAGTGCAACTGTGGTCCATCAATTACCATGGGAGTGGTGTTAAAAAGCAGTGGCACTCACACTTGGCTCCCACAGCACTGAATCTCAGCTTCTGTGAAGTTAGCTGGTACTGCAAACCTTTGAAAAAAATAAAATAACCCGAATGAACCTTACAGAACTTTCCAGCCAGAGTTGTTTGGGGCACAGACTTCAGCTACAGACGAGAATTCCACTCTGCTTTCCATTTCCAATCACTGCTGTTAAATACAACCATGCCCGCCTAAATCAGACACTACCTGTTGTTAACTGATGCATCTCTGTGAGCTGCAAAGTCCTGTTGCTTCTAGTTATTAAGCTCAAAATAATCTTGGGAAGAACCAGTATTTTGTATGGCATTTTGGCCTCAATGTCCAGTTGTGTGCTTGCATTCAATATGACGTAGTGTGTGTGTGTGTGTGTGTTGTGTGTGTGTGTGGTGTGTGTGTGGTGTGTGTGGTGTGTGTGGTGTGTGTGGTGTGTGGTGTGTGGTGTGTGTGTGGTGTGTGTGGTGTGTGTGTGGTGTGTGTGGTGCGTGTGGTGTGTGTGGTGTGGTGTATGTTGTGTATGTTGTGTGTGTTGTGTGTGTTGTGTGTGTTGTGTGTGTTGTGTGTTGTATAGTGTATATGTTGTGTGTGTGCGTTGTATGTTATGAAGTGTGTGTAGCGTGTGTGTGTGTGTGTTGCAAGTTGTGTAGTGTGTATAGTGTGTGTGTGTGTGAGTGGGATATGTGTGCTGAGTATTGTGTAGTATGTATGGTGCATGTGTGTTATGTAGTTTATATAGTGTGTGCATGTGTGTTGCATGTTATGTAGTGTATGTAGTGTGAGTGTGTGTTGTATGTTAAGTAGTGTATAGCATGTAGAGCGTGCGTGTGGAGATTTGTGGCACAAGACATGATGCCAATTATTTCAGAGAAGCTGCCAGTGACGAGACAAATCACACCAGTCAATGCACCATGTTATGTGTGCATTGCCAAACTCATGCACAGTTACCAGCAAGCAGTGCTCAGGGGGTTATGTTTAGCAGCAGGTTAGATGGCTCACCTATGGTATTTATGGTAATCTTATCAAAACATATAAGATTATTAAGGGGTTGGACACGTTAGAGGCAGGAAACATGTTCCCAATGTTGGGGGAGTCCAGAACCAGGGGCCACAGTTTAAGAATAAGGGGTAGGCCATTTAGAATGGAGATGAGGAAAAACTTTTCAGTAAATCTGTGGAATTCACTGCCTCAGAAGGCAGTGGAGGCCAATCCTCTGAATGCATTCAAGAGAGAGCTAGATAGAGCTCTTAAGGATAGCGGAGTCAGGGGGTATGGGGAGAAGGCAGGAATGAGGTACTGATTGTGAATGATCAGCCATGATCACATTGAATGGTGGTGCTGGCTCGAAGGGCTGAATGACCTACTCCCGCACCTATTGTCTATTGTCTATTGTCTATTTAGATGATAATTCTTTACGGCGTAATTCTCTGACTTCATCGCAGGGAATCTACATGGGACTGACGTGACAGAAAGAACCACATGTATTTGCACTTTGTCGTGGGCTCAGCTACGAGGTTGTTGGTGTTTTTGACATACAGGAGATAATAACGTGAGGGGTACACCAGAGATGCTTACTGAATGAGAGTGGAGGACAAGAGGTAAAGAGCCTTCAGCAAGACCCTGGCATATCAGAAGGGTCTCGACCCGAAATGTCACCCATTCCTTCTCTCCTGAGATGCTGCCTGACCCGCTGAGTTACTCCAGCATTTTGTACCTACCAGGGGTTTAGTGATGCATCCTTCCCTGTGGACCTTGGTGAGAAGTTATGACTCCAATTCCAAGATTTCAAGATTTCAAGATTTCAAGATTTCAAGATTTCAAGATTTCAAGATTTCAAGATTTCAAGATTTCAAGATTTCAAGATTTCAAGATGTCAAGATGTCAAGATGTCAAGATTTCAAGATTTCAAGATTTCAAGATTTCAAGATTTCAAGATTTCAAGATTTCAAGATTTCAAGATCAATTTATTGTCACATGTACCAATTAAGGTTCAGCGAAATTTGAGTAACCATACAGCCTTACGAAGTGAAAAGCAACAAGACACACAGCCACATAAAATAAAATTTAACATAAACATCCACCACAGCGGATTCCACATTCCTCACTGTGCTGGAAGGTAATAAAGTTCAATCATCTGCCTCTTCGGTCGGGGCTGTTGAACCGTCCGCAGTCGCCGCTGCCGACTGTCCGAGGCCCTCGCGTCGGGATGATCAAAACTCCCCGCGTTGGGACGGTTGAAACACGCTCCACGGCACGGAGCTCCTGTGTCGGCCTCTTCTTATCAGAGACCACGGGCTTCACGATGTTAAAGTCCACAGGCCCTGCCTGTTGGAGCTCTCCGCAGTCGATCCTCGGCAAAGGATCGCAAGCACCACGATGTTAAAGTCCGCGCCGCGCCCGCAGCATGAAGCGCCGGGCCGGTCTCCAGGAAAGGCCGCCAACTCCTCGATGTTAGGCCGCAGTGCGGACAGAGATACGACACGCAGAAAAATTGCAACTCTGTCGAGGTAAGAGATTGAAAAAAAGTTTCCCCCAATTCTCCCCCCCCCCCCATAAAACAAACCAAGAAACACTAAAACATACATTTAACACATACTTAAAATAACAAAAACAATAGAAAGGACAGACAGACTGTTGGCGAGGCAGCCATTGCTGGTGGTGCCACCCACCAACACGTTTGCATGGTCTCAATTATAATGCATTTAAAATTGGCCAGAAAGGCTTATTTCTTTCTAAGTACAGAATCATATGATCCTGGACTTGACAGTCATCTACAGGGATTTGTTGAACCATTCAGGAGAGTCCAAGAATAATTATTCTGAGAATAACTAATAACTAGCCAGAGAATCTGTATGGTGCTTTCTCAAGGTTCCTGGGCACTGCATCACTCAAATGCCACAATCCCAACCACTGCCGCAGAGCAGGACTGAGGTGCTCTGGTGTCCCGATAGCGGTCAACTTTAGTAAAACAGAGGAAGGCACATTTCCCAGTTTACAACACGCCGTCAGTGGTTCAATGGTCACTTACTATCACATGCACCAAGGTACAGTGACATTGGTTTTTTGCACACAAGTCAATAGACAGTAGACAATAGACAATAGGTGCAGGAGTAGGCCATTCAGCCCTTCGAGCCAGCACCGCCATTCAATGCGATCATGGCTGATCACTCTCAATCAGTACCCCGTTCCTGCCTTCTCCCCATACCCCCTCACTCCGCTATCCTTAAGAGCTCTATCTAGCTCTCTCTTGAAAGCATCCAACGAACTGGCCTCCACTGCCTTCTGAGGCAGAGAATTCCACACCTTCACCACTCTCTGACTGAAAAAGTTCTTCCTCATCTCCGTTCTAAACGTCAGTAAGAATATCGCCGTACAATCCCTGATTAAGTACAGAATGCATTAAGTACAAAACAGCCCACTGAGTCCATATTGCAAGATTTTGGCACGATTTTCAAATTCCCGCCTGCAGCTGACACTGAAGGCACATGGCAGCCATCACCTCCGTCCGGATTGTCCCGCGAACTGTTTGTCCCTCTCCTCGCCCGGCCACCTTCAGCCTTTGTGCCCGGGGGTTGCTTCCTGCAGCCGATCTTAAGGTTGCGGAAGGTAAGACCCCTAGTCCTTCTTTACTAACGAGAACAAAGAGGGACCTGGTGGTGGTGGTGGGGGCTGAGAACAAAGACCAACATGATTCTAAGAAGTACTTTTCTAACTTTGTTGGTGCCAGATATGTGGCGACTCTCTGACTACTTTGTATATTGTATAAAAAACCAAAGAATTTCACTGAGCCTGGGTACATGTGACAGTAATGAATCATTAAACCATTGCAAGTGCTCATTTACCCCTGGACTGTGCTGCCACAGTGGATGTGGGGAGCAGCTGGCATGCTGTGGAGAGGGGTGCAGATGGAGTAAAGGGTAATGACCATCAACCACTTAATTACACCAAGCCAATTAGCCTACACACCTGTACACCTTTGAAGTGTGGGAAGAAACCTGAGATCCAGGGGAAAACCCACACAGGTCACGGGGAGAACGTACAAACTCCGTACAGACAACACCTGTAGTCGGGATTGAACCCGGGTCCCCGGAGCTGCAAGGCAGCAGCTCTACCGCTGCACCACCGTGCCACCCTGTTAGGCGTAGCTGTTGACAGCAACATCTCAGAGTTGCTGCATTGGGCTAAAAGAAGCAAAATCGTGGAGGAACTCAGTGGGCTAGGCAGCATCTGTAGAGAGAGTCAGACAATCGATGACTTGGGTCAGGACCCTTCTTCAGGCTTGTGTGGTAGAGTGGATAAAGTTCCTAAAGAGGAGGGAAGGGAAGGAGTGAGGCAAGAAATGGCAACTGATAGGGTCTGAAGAAGGGTCTCGACCCGAAACATGAACTATCCAGTCCGGAGAAGTGTCCCAACCCAAATTGTAACCTATCCATGTTCTCCAGAGATGCTGCCTGAACCGCTGAGTTACTCCAGCAACATTTCCCAGGGCCCTATAGTTCAATGTGACTTCCCAAAATACACGTCGCATTTACCTGCATTGAACTCCATTCCTCAGCCCACTTGCCTAGCTGATCAGGAGCCTGCAGTAATTTTGGAGATGCAAAGGCTGACCTTTACCATGCAAGTGAGGTCCTTGATGTTAGTGCAACGTTGAAAGCAAGCTTTTGGGCTGAACTTCTTCCATTCATCCCCATAACTGTGTCCTCCCCATGATTTCCCCTCTTGGTTCAGAGCTCTGTGCTCTGGGGAATCTTTTCTCTTCTTCCAAGGCTTTCTGTGCTATGTTGGAAAATGGTGGAGTCAACTCTCTCTCACCTAACAAACTACCTCACCTCGGCAATGATTTCACCTCTGACTGTGAGCACATTGCTAACCCACTCTCCTGTGGGAACAGCATTTCATATTTCGCTTGGGCAGCTTACAGCCCAGTGGTATCAATATTGATTTCTCTCACTTCAGGCAGCCCCAGCATTCCCTCTCTCTCTATCCCTCCCCCACTCAAGTCGCACTAGCTTCTCATTTTCACCCAACAAACAGCTAACAATGCCTTAATAGACAATAGACAATAGACAATAGGTGCAGGAGTAGGCCATTCAGCCCTTCGAGCCAGCACCGCCATTCAATGCGATCATGGCTGATCACTCTCAATCAGTACCCCGTTCCTGCCTTCTCCCCATACCCCCTCACTCCGCTATCCTTAAGAGCTCTATCCAGCTCTCTCTTGAAAGCATCCAACGAACTGGCCTCCACTGCCTTCTGAGGCAGAGAATTCCACACCTTCACCACTCTCTGACTGAAAAAGTTCTTCCTCATCTCCGTTCTAAATGGCCTACCCCTTATTCTTAAACTGTGGCCCCTTGTTCTGGACTCCCCCAACATTGGGAACATGTTTCCTGCCTCTAATGTGTCCAATCCCCTAATTATCTTATATGTTTCAATAAGATCCCCCCTCATCCTTCTAAATTCCAGTGTATACAAGCCCAATCGCTCCAGCCTTTCAACATACGACAGTCCCGCCATTCCGGGAATTAACCTAGTGAACCTACGCTGCACGCCCTCCATAGCAAGAATATCCTTCCTCAAATTTGGAGACCAAAACTGCACACAGTACTCCAGGTGCGGTCTCACCAGGGCCCGGTACAACTGTAGAAGGACCTCTTTGCTCCTATACTCAACTCCTCTTGTTACGAAGGCCAACATTCCATTGGCTTTCTTCACTGCCTGCTGTACCTGCATGCTTCCTTTCATTGACTGATGCACTAGGACACCCAGAACTCGTTGAACTCCCCCTCCTCCTAACTTGACACCATTCAGATAATAATCTGCCTTTCTATTCTTACTTCCAAAGTGAATAACCTCACACTTATCTACATTAAACTGCATCTGCCATGTATCCGCCCACTCACACAACCTGTCCAAGTCACCCTGCAGCCTTATTGCATCTTCCTCACAATTCACACTACCCCCCAGCTTAGTATCATCTGCAAATTTGCTAATGGTACTTTTAATCCCTTCGTCTAAGTCATTAATGTATATCGTAAATAGCTGGGGTCCCAGCACCGAACCTTGCGGTACCCCACTGGTCACTGCCTCCCATTCCGAAAGGGACCCATTTATCCCCACTCTTTGCTTTCTGTCTGTCAACCAATTTTCTATCCATGTCAGTACCCTACCCCCAATACCATGTGCCCTAATTTTGCCCACTAATCTCCTGTGTGGGACCTTGTCGAAGGCTTTCTGAAAGTCGAGGTACACCACATCCACTGACTCTCCCTTGTCAATTTTCCTAGTTACATCCTCAAAAAATTCCAGTAGATTTGTCAAGCATGATTTCCCCTTCGTAAATCCATGCTGACTTGGAATGATCCCGTTACTGCTATCCAAATGCTCAGCAATTTCGTCTTTTATAATTGACTCCAGCATCTTCCCCACCACTGATGTCAGACTAACTGGTCTATAATTACCCGTTTTCTCTCTCCCTCCTTTCTTAAAGTGGGGTAACATTTGCTATCCTCCAATCCACCGGAACTGATCCTGAATCTATAGAACATTGAAAAATGATCTCCAATGCTTCCACTATTTCTAGAGCCACCTCCTTAAGTACCCTGGGATGCAGACCATCAGGCCCTGGGGATTTATCAGCCTTCAGTCCCATCAGTCTACCTAAAACCATTTCCTGCCTAATGTGGATTTCCTTCAGTTCCTCCATCACCCTAGGTTCTCCGACCCCTAGAACATTTGGGAGATTGTGCGTATCTTCCTCAGTGAAGACAGATCCAAAGTAACGGTTTAACTCGTCTGCCATTTCTTTGTTCCCCATAATAAATTCCCCTGTTTCTGTCTTCAAGGGACCCACATTTGCCTTGACTATTTTTTTCCTCTTCACGTACCTAAAAAAACTTTTGCTATCCTCCTTTATATTATTGGCTAGTTTACCCTCGTACCTCATCTTTTCTCCCCGTATTGCCTTTTTCGTTAACTTTGTATTGCCTTGTTTCTTTTATCATCGTTAATTTTCAGCATATCTTCCATTCATTGTTCTTTATCTCTCTACATCAGCGTCCATATCTCTCGTTTCTCTTTCCCCTGACTCGTCTGAAGAAGGGTCTCGACCCAAAACGTCACACACTCCTTCTCTTCAGAGATGCTGCCTGTCCTGCTAGGTTACTCCAGCTTTTTGTGCCTATCACCTGCAGGCTGGTTTGAAACAGTGACTGAGATGAACCTGTGCCAGTTAATGTCCCAGTACAGTGACCACTAAACTCATGGGCATCACATTCTGTGTCAACCAGCTGTGTCAATGTCATGGTTAAGTTACTGGGCTATGAATTAACGGCTTGGACCTTTAACCCAGAGAAAGGAGTTATAATCCCTTTCCAGAAACAGGAGAATTTCTAAATTCATATAATTAAATAAATCTGTATTTCTTCCAAACATAAGATAACCATGAAACCGCTAGTTTGTTGTGAAGTTCCATCTGGTTCTTGAATATCAAGAGAGGAGAAACAACTGTCACGCCTTCCTAATCTGGCCCTTGCGTCGCTCCGGTACCACTGATGTGGTCAACTGTTGACTGGTCCTTCAGTTCAGACCTATTTTTGGATGTGCGAAGATTGCCAGCGATGCCCACATCCAGCAAGCCATGTGCAAGAGAAACAAACTTCCCCATTGTTCGACGGGACTATTTCAGAAAACCAGCTCTTTGACTGAAATTTTGGTCACTTGCCTCAAAGGCTCATGTGGTTTTGGGTCAACTTTTCTTCATGTGGTTTGCATCTTGGCAACTTTGGCCTTATTGATGGAGCTGTATAAATACAAGTTGCTGTTGTTTTTTATCCAGCAAACAAGTCACGTTGAGTTTATTGTCCTACGTTCAGTTTAGTTAGTTCAGTTTAGTTCATTGTCACATGTACTATTGTCACATTGTCACATGAGCAGTGAAAAGCTTTTATGGCGTGCTAGTCAGTCAGTGGAAAGACAATACATGATTACAATCGAGCCACTTACAATGTACAGATACATGGTAAGGGAATAATGTTTAGTGCAAGGTAAAGCTAGTAAAGACCGATCAAAGTCCGAGGGCCACCAACGAGGCACCAATATGCATAAGAAAGGTGGGGTACAGGTACAATGAAAATCTTGTTTGAAGCAGCATCACAGACATACTGTATAGACTCAACCAAACGCACACAATATACATTATTCATAACTTTAGACTTTAGGGATAAAGTCTACATAAGGTCTGGGGCGGCACGGAGGTGCAGCGGTAGAGTTGCTGGCTTTCAGTGCTTGCAGCGCCGGAGATCCGGGTTCGATCCTAGTGCATCAGTCAATGAAAGGAAGCATGCAGGTACAGCAGGCAGTGAAGAAAGCCAATGGAATGTTGGCCTTCATAACAAGAGGAGTTGAGTATAGGAGCAAAGAGGTCCTTCTACAGTTGTACCGGGCCCTGGTGAGACTGCACCTGGAGTACTGTGTGCAGTTTTGGTCTCCAAATTTGAGGAAGGATATTCTTGCTATGGAGGGAGTGCAGCGTAGGTTCACTAGGTTAATTCCCGGAATGGCGGGACTGTCGTATGTTGAAAGGCTGGAGCGATTGGGCTTGTATACACTGGAATTTAGAAGGATGAGGGGGGATCTTATTGAAACATATAAGATAATTAGGGGATTGGACACATTAGAGGCAGGAAACATGTTCCCAATGTTGGGGGAGTCCAGAACAAGGGGCCACAGTTTAAGAATAAGGGGTAGGCCATTTAGAACGGAGATGAGGAAGAACTTTTTCAGTCAGAGAGTGGTGAAGGTGTGGAATTCTCTGCCTCAGAAGGCAGTGGAGGCCAGTTCGTTGGATGCTTTCAAGAGAGAGCTGGATAGAGCTCTTAAGGATAGCGGAGTGAGGGGGTATGGGGAGAAGGCAGGAACGGGGTACTGATTGAGAGTGATCAGCCATGATCGCATTGAATGGCGGTGCTGGCTCGAAGGGCTGAATGGCCTACTCCTGCACCTATTGTCTATTGTCTATTGTCTATTGATCCTGACTACGGGTGCTGTCTGTATGGAGTTTATGCGTTCTCCAAGTAACCTCCGAGATCTTCGGTTTCCTCCCACACTCCTAAGACGTACAGGTTTGCAGGTGAATTGGCTTGGTATAAATGTAAAAATTGTCCCCAGTCTGTGTGGGATAGTGTTAATGCATGGGGATCGTTGGTCGGTGCGGACCCGGTGTGCCAAAGGACCTGTTTCCGCGCTGTATCTCTAAAACCAAAATTACATTCGTTTTTAAGACAGTGTAATGAAAAACCCTGAAAAAACAAGCCATCCGTGCAAAACACAATTAGAAAATAAGTCCAAAAGGTGGTTGTAGCGTCACGTTAGCAACGTGACAGGTAGGATGAAGGTTTTGTGGGTCGATTCAAGAATTTGATGGATGTAGGAAAGTAGCTGCCCCTGAACCTGGTGGTTTGGGACTTCAGGCTTCACATAAGGTAGGAGGAAAGACAGCTAGACGTGATAGAATCAGAGATGGGCTGCGTGACAATGGCCTGGTGTTCATCTATGAGGTCATGGTCCAGGGATGAGTAGGAGGAGATGTCCGAGAGCTGGTGCCTGGCCCCAGCCCGGTAGAGATCAATCTGCCAGAATACCATAGCACAATCCCATTCTACCATCATGGGAGCAATACATTTATGGAACCAATGGAGACTTCTTGCGTTTGGCAACCTGCTTGTTGTAGTGAATCAGTGGCCTCCATTGTGTAAATGTGTTGGATATGCCCCAGTTTATTCTGTTATGCACAATGCCACCTGTTCCTTCAAGTACATTCAGCGCAGCGGGACAGTTAGTGGAGATGCTGCCTCATTGCACCAGAGAGCTGGTTCAATCAAGTCAAGTCAAGTCAAGTCAAGTTTATTTGTCACATACATATACAAGATGTGCAGTGAAATGAAAGTGGCAACGCCTGCGGATTGTGCTAAACTACAAAACAGAACAGAATAGAAACAGAACAATCCTGAGCTGCCTGTGTGGAGTTTGCACGTTCTTCCCTGTGTCTCAGTGGGTTTCTTCCGAGTTCTCCCATTTCCTCCCACGTGCAACAGAGGTGCAGTCCGGTTCGACAGGAATTGGCTGCTGTAGAGTGCCCTCAGTGTGTAGGAAGGAACTGCAGATGCTGGTTTAAACCGAAGATAGGCACACAAGGTTGGAGTGACTAAGCGGGACAGGCAGCTTCTCTGGAGAGAAGGAATGGGTGACATTTCGGGTCGAGACCCTTCTTCTGACCTTAGTATGTAGGTGAGTGATAGAATCCGGGGCGAGTTGAGAATTTAGGGTGTGTAAATAAAATAGGAGTAATGAAGTATTAATATAAACAGGTGGTTGGTGTGAACTCGATGAGCTGAAGAGCCTATTTCCATAAATCCATGAGTCTTAGACAGTACGATTAGTCATTATTGTCAAACTTAATTATATCAACTCTACAGTCACCTCTGCAGAACCTCTGATCTTCCGCCTTCCTTTTCTGATGGAAGAACTTTCCGCACATTGACTCCAGCTCATTGCAGGAAGAACATTGCTGTCATGGTCGTTTACCAAGGCATATTTCGAGCAATTTGCTCCGCTGAAGTAGTTCAAAAACACAACATTCTGAAGTCAATCTTAAATCACAGCAGGTTTAGGAAAAGCTGTATATGACTGAGGGGGCGCATTCCAGATGGACAAACTAAATCCAGCAAAGATTTCATACAATGGGCGGAAAAAAAAAATCAACACAAAAGGCACATTATTAAATAGCTGCAATCTTTCCTTCCCCCAGCAACGTTTGTGAGTGAGTCAAATACTTATTAGCTGAGTGGAACAATGATCGGTGCCTGTGTTGTTGTTAATGAGAGTAACACCCTTGGCTTCTGGCTAAATCCCTCGCTTGCTGTAAAAAGGCTACCTCTGATTAAAAGGTAATTTCTTCCTCCCCCCTCCTCGCAATGCTCATTTCTCGTCTCCAGCAGTTAGTGGCCACCTGCTCCCTTTATCCTGCCTCCATTCTTTGGCTGCTTTCTTGAAGGGATCCCACAAAGTCCGCCTTTAGGTTGTATCAGACCACACAGTCACTCCTTGCTTCGGGGTATCCCATTACCATGAAACACTTCTGCATTGCAATAGTGAGAACCTTACCTACACAACCCTTATTAACCTCAACGCCTAACAAGCAGGACTTTGTTTTGCTCAGGTGTTCCTCACACGACTTTGCAAAAACCCTTTCAATGTTTGTGAACCAAATTAACAGAATGAACCAGATTGAGACAAAAACTGTGAATCGTATGACTTGCCTGCCATGTAGCCCCTTTTCTGTATTTATCTGCAGCATGAGAATGGATCACAGTTTTGTTATTTTGATTATTAAGAGTTATGAATTGTGTTGTGTGATGCCTTTAGTTAGTTTATTATTATTAATGTCACATGTACTGAGAAACAGTGAAAGGCTTTTTTGTTGTGTGTTCCAATCAGCAAAAAGACGATACAGGATTACAATCAAGCCGTCCACAGTGTACAGCTACAGGGTAATAGGTGTAACATTAACGCAAGTATAATATTAGTGCAAGCATAACGTGAGTGCATTGGAAATTCCATTAAGATGATTCATTGGGGCTGACAGTCCATTTGTTTCTTTGCTTCAAGATCGATGCTTCAGTTAAACTGTGGCGACAAGAGTTTGGTACAGATCTGGCGCTGACTATGCCAAAACTCGCAAACACTTGCTGAGAGAAGATTTCGACAGGTTTTGTGAGAAACAGCTATGTACCTCATGGAAATATGAACAAGAACTGCTGGAAACATTCAGCAAGTCAGGCAGCACCAGTGGAGAGAGAAACGAGAATTGCTCTTTCAGGCTTGTCACATTTCAGCAGACTCAGTTCCTTTGTAACACCGGAGGAGATGAGATAGTTTAGTTTTAGAGATGCAGCATGGAAAAAGGCCCTTCGGCCCACCGAGTCCACGCCGACCAGCGATCCCCACACATTAACACTACCCTACACAAACTGGGGACAATGTTACATTTATACCAAACCAATTAACCTACAAACTTGTACTTCTTTAGAGTGTGGGAGGAAACCGAAGATCTTGGCGAAAACCCTCACAGGTCACAGGGAGAACGTACAAACTCCATACAGACAAGCACCTGAGGTCAGGATCGTACCCAGGTCTCTGTTGCTGTAAGGCAGTAGGTCTACCGCTGTGGATAGGGAGTGTGGTCAAGGAGGGATTTGAAAATAAGGTACAGAATTTTAAGACAGAATTGCTTCACCTAGAGCCAATATAGGTAAGGGAGCACAGGGCAGATAGGTAAACTGGATGGTGCAAAGTCAGAAAATATTATCCAGGACTCATTACACAGACTCCTACATAGCCCAGCAAATGTGTCCAAATCTGACACACCTGTCCTTAACTTCTGCAGGTAGATTCAATTCTTATATCAATCCAACTGCGAAAATAAATGAACATGATATGTAATATATCGGACAGTGTGTGAGGTGTGCGTGCGTTCAATTACTATCAATCTACTGTGCGTTCAATTATGGAATTAAGTTTTACAGTGAAGAACAAGATATCTGAAAAGCATTTTCTTTCTCTGTGCAGCTTTGCAAAGGTTTCTATATGTGAAAGTAAAATCATATTCAGTATCCTTGTCTTGAATAATTCAGTGTCCGTCCAAAGTTTACTCTGATTTTATCAATAATTTGAACTGTTTCTTGTGGCATTAAAATATTTTGGGATGTTACTTGAGACACCGTGAATATAGCAAAGGGTTGGGGGAAGTCCAAGACTTTGATATCAATGTAATTATTTGGAGTTTTAGAATCCCTTCAACCCTCACCTAATCTGCCACTCACCTACCCACACCAGGAGATAATTAATTTACAATGCAAAATGAATTCACCAATTCACAAATCTTTGGGATGTGGGAGAGGGTGGAGCATGTAGAGAAAATGCATGCCGTTACAGGGAGAACATCATAGCTCCACACAACATTCTACTGTATACTTTTTGAAACATTACTCTCGTAGGCTTATTGCAACAGTTTATGTTTTTACGTTTGATAAAAAATAACCAAGTGCAACAGCAGATTCATATACGATAAGTAAATGCGAATCTGAGGGTAATGTATGCAGAAATGGTGGTGCTTAACGCCAGAGAACCAGGTTCAATCCTGATCTCGGGCGCTCTCTGCGTGGAGTTTGCACATTCTCTCTGTGACCGCGTGGGTTTCCTCTGGGGACTTCCGTTTCCCCTAACATCCAAAAGACATGTGGGTTTGTAGGTTAATTGGCCTTCTGTAAATTTCCCCCAGTGCGTATGGAGTGGATGAGAAAGTGGGATTACATCGAACTAGTGTAAGCGGGTGAGGCATGGGCTCGGTGGGCTGAAGGGCCTATTTCCATGCTGGAATGTTCACAGTTCATTTAAACATCCTTCTCTCACTGAAGCTGATGGAGAGAGGCAGCATTGCTTTTTATCCAAATCTTTCCTAGGCTTTTTCAAGACACGCTTGCAGACAATTCCAGAAGAAACTGGCAGCTCGATCTGGCTGGAAATGATATGAAGCAGGCTTTCACAGCCCAGCAGAAGCAAATTAAGCAAAACAAAAGTTAGAAAGAAAACAAATGTGACTGACCATAGCCAGACATCCTGTGAGGAAGTGAAAGAAAAGTTTGTTGAAGTAAAATGAGTTCTGAATCATTAAAGATTCAGTGCCTAGTACTGTGGTAGAGCTAACATACTTAAAGCTTGATTAATCTGTTGTTGGCGACAAAACATGGTGGTGATGATATGAATCAACTGGCGAGCCAGAAGCTGCAAATTCATGTTCCAAAATGGGAAGTTATGCAACTGAATTCAATATATCTGCTCATCCCTGGAAGAATACCAAGAAAATATGGCCAAGAATTCTTGACCAAGAATGTCCGAAGAAGGCGCCGACCCGATACGTCGCTTATCCATTTCTCCCACGGATGCTGCCTGACCTGCTGAGTTGCTGGTGTTTGTCTTTCGACCAAGAACTTATATGGACTTCATTATTTCCTCAGATCATCGTTGAAATAATAAGCCCCAAAACACTCAGCATCTGTGGAGAGAGAAACAGGGTTAACAATAGACAATAGACAATAGGTGCAGGAGGAGGCCATTCGGCCCTTCGACCCAGCACCACCATTCAATGTGATCATGGCTGATAACATTTTAGGTTCATGACTTTTCATCGGTCTACTCACAGTGTAGGAGGAATGAGAGAGACAGGGTTCATGTTCCAAAATGGGAAGTTCAACGAAGTTCGAGTTCAACGAAGGATTTGAAAAGAAGGAGAACAATTTTCAAATTAAGCCATTGGTTAAAAAATAGCCAATGTCAGTGGTTTTATGGGTACACAGGTTGGTTCAAATTGAGAAGGTAGGAGAATTGGGGATAACATTGACTACAGAATGAAAAAGCCAACTGGAGGGGTTTACAGTTTTCAAAGCTGGTGGTAAAAGATGTAGAGATTGAGGGTTCGGCTGCAGATATGTGAAAACTTCCAGTAACTACTTACGATGTATTGGAGAGGGTAGAAAGAAGGGCTATTTGACTCAAAGTCAAGATCAAGATGAACTAGGAATGAAGGTTGAGCCTAGATTCAAACCTACAGTGCCTCTAGGGCTCTGTGGGAGTTGAAAGTTTGAATTTAGATGTAAAACCTCGGTATTTGTCCTCTGTAAATAGCCCCTGGTGTGCAGGGAATGGGTTCAGGAGTGGCTCAGCAGAGAACTAGTGTAAAGAGGTGATCGGTGGTCGGCATAGACTTGGTGGGCCGAACGGCTTGTTCTCATGCTGTATCTCTGAACGAAACCCAGAAGTAGCTTTACACATTTGGCATTTTCACGCTAACACAGGCATTTTCATTTTATTTCTCGGTTTGTCTTGGATTCCATGGTGTGTGGGGCACCACATTAGGATTTTAAAATGCCATCCGTAAATGGAATTGGGACTTGGAAGCAAGGGAGGAAGAACTGGATGAAGGATAAGTAAAGGCCATACCTGGATTCAACAACAGGGTTGTACGGTGGTGTAGTGGTAGAATTGCTGCCTTACAACACCAGAGACCTGGGTTTGATCCTGACTGTAGGTGCTGTCTGTATGGAGTCTGTACATTTTCCCCGTGACCTGCATGGGTTTTATCCGGCTGCTCCAGTTTCCTTCCACAGTCCAAAGACGTACTGGTTTGTCGGTTAATTCGCTTGATAAAATTACAAATTGTCCCGAGGATGTGTAGGATAGTGTGTTAGTGTATGGGGATTGCTGGTCGGCGTGGACTTGGTGGGCCGAAGGGCCTGTGTCTGCATTATATCTCTAAACTAAACTAAACTAAACTAAACTAAACTAAACACCTGCCTTAATGTTGGAATCGGGAAAGCAAAAGGCTCCAAAGAGACAAACACTTCCTCAATAAGTGGATAAAAAACTTATTAAGTCTGATCTTTTTTGATGATCTTGCAAATTGCATCTTCTGTGTACACCTGCTACTGCATTCCTATGATAGGTTTGCTGCTGCTATCTTGGTTGAGCAGTTTTGTGTTGGTTATGCAGCCCCCACTCAGTGTGAAGCTTGTTGGAGGTGAGGTTGCTCTGGGAAAGCCTGATTGAAATGTAGCGGCACTGATGTAGTCTTGTTTAATCTAGTGTGCATTGAGACTGGGTCAGTTGTGGACTCAATGGTGAGGATCGAGGCTTGCACAGCATCATGTGGCCGATGTAAGATAGGTTAAGATTAGCATGGGACCACTTTGAAAGGACTCTGCACAGTTCCTCTTGATTAACTGAGTCAAGGGCTTTAATAAGGTCAAGAAAGACCAATATGTCCTAGTTAATACTACGCCGTTGCATATCTTTCTTTCATTGTTCTTTATCTCTCTACATCATCGTCTACATCTCTTGTTTCCCTTAACACTAACCTGTCTGAAGAAGGGTCTCGACCTGAAACATCACCCATTTCTTCTCTGGAGATGCTGCCTGTCCCACTGAGTTACTCCTACTTTTTGTGTATATCTTCGGTTTAAACCAGCATCTGGAGTTCCTTCATGCACACTTCACGTGCATGATGTGTAGTCAAGACCGTGTCCAACATCACATGGATTGAATCCATGCTGCCATTCTGGGAGCAGTTCTTTAGCTGCTGAAAGGACGTTTGAGAAGGAACCAGACAATGCCTCACCCTGTAGCCTGCAGCAAGGAGACCTCTCTGCAGTTACCACAGTCGCATTTGTCTTCTATCATGAAGGTAGTCTTGAATGGAGAGGCCCAGAGATCTCCTGGCACATCCTCTTCTTCCCAGACGTGGGAGAAGAAGATGTTGATATATGAGTGAAGTTCTTCGCCATCAAGTTTCAGAATGTGACTGGAATACCATCTGCTGTCGAGGCCTTCCTGCTTGTCATTTTAGAAGGATGAGAGGAGATCTTATCGAAACGTACAAGATTATTAAGGGGTTGGACACGTTAGAGGCAGGAAACATGTCCCCAATGTTGGGGGAGTCCAGAACAAGGGGCCACAGTTTAAGAATAAGGGGTAGGCCATTTAGAACTGAGATGAGGAAAGACTTTTTCAGTCAGAGAGTTGTGAATCTGTGGAATTCTCTGCCTCAGAAGGCAGTGGAGGCCAATTCTCTGAATGCATTCAAGAGAGAGCTAGATAGAACTCTTAAGGATAGCGGAGTCAGGGGGTATGGGGAGAAGGCAGGAACGGGGTACTGATTGAGAATAATCAGTCATGATCACATTGAATGCTCGAAGGGCCGAATGGCCTCCTCTTGCACCTATTGTCTATTGTCTATTGTCTATTGTCATTTGGTATACAGCCTTTACAACCAGGTCAGTCATGGATTGCTGGGTGACATGTGGGGTTTGGAGTCAATAACAGAGTCATGGTCGATGAGTCCTTGGAATCTTCTCGGCTCTTAGTTGGGAGAGCCCTCCGGTCGTTAAGACTGAGATGATCTTGATGGCTGAAGAATATGAGCCTACCATGGTGTTCAGTGAGTTGCTAGACCTCCTGTGTCTTTCCACCATAATATATTTCCATCACTAGTCTTGACCCTCTTACTTGAGCCAATCATAGGGAAATATATATTTTTTAAACGCACAAATTGCTGGAGTAACTCAATGGACCAGGCAGTATCTCTGGAGGACACGGACAGGCAACGTTTTGGATTGGGACCATTCTTCAGAACCTTCTTCTTCTGAAGAAGGGTCCTGACCTGAAATGTCAGCCTAAAATGTCAGATATGTTGTCTGACCTGGTGAGTTACTCCAACACCTTGTTTTTTTTTTGGCAAACCAGCACATGCAGTTCCTTGTGCCTCCACATGGATGTACATATACTGGAACATCCTAAGGTTGGGAAGGGTGCTATATAAATGCAAGTCTTCCTTGGCCTGCATTTCATGTAAGTCGAGTGGATGTGGAGAGGATGTTTCCTGTACTAGGCAAGTCTAGGACCAGAGGGCTCAGCCTCAGAATAAAAGGACGTTCTTTTAGAATGGAGAGGAGGAGGATTTTTTTTAGCAAGAGTGTGGTGAATCTGTGGAATTCATTGGCACAAATGGCTTTGGAGGCCAAGTAATTGGGTATTTTTAAAGTGGAGATTGATGGATTCTTGACAGTAAGGCAGGAGAACGGGGCTGAGAGAGAAATAGATCAGCCACGATCAAATGGCAGAGCAGACAGTGGGCCGAATGGTCCCATTCTTCTCCTATTTAGAGTATTGTGTTCAGTTTTGGGCACCATGTTATAGGACAGTTTTGTCAAGCTTGAAAGGGTTCGGAGAATGTCGCCAGAATGTTGCCAGGACTCGAGGGACTGAGGTACAGGGGAGAGGTTGAGCAGGCTAGGGCTTTATTCCTTGGAGCACAGGAGGATGAGGGGTGATCTTGTAGAGGTGTGCAAGATCATGAGAGGAATAGATCGGGTAGACCCACAGACTTTTGCCCAGAGTAGGGGAGTCGAGAACCAGAGGACATACGTTTAAAGTGAGGGGGGAGAGATTTAATGGGAACCTGAAGGCTAACTTTTTTACACAGAAGATGGTGGGTGTATGGAACAAGCTGCCATGGGAGGTAGTTGAGGCAGGTACTATCACAACGTTTTGGAAGGATATGGGCCAAATGCAAGCAGCTGGGACTAGTGTTGAGGGGCATTTTGGTTGGCATGGGCAAGTTGGGCTGAAGGGCCTGTTTCCACGCTGTGTGACTCTATGACTATGAGTTTATGTCTAATGATCTTAGGTTACTCTGGTTTTGTCAGTGACACTCTGGCTCTTGGCACGTTATGATGGAAAAGCAACAGTTTTACCATCCAGATTCCCAACCACATTATTACATTCAAGCAAAACCAGAGTACTGAATCCATTTCAATTACCAATTATTCCTTAATGCGCAACAGCATGTGGAACAAATAGTCACGATGTTGGGTTATATTGTAATTGAAGATAATTTCTTGTGTTGTAACGCATATGTAGCACTTTGAGACTCCACTGGGATGTTTCCTGAAACTCTTGGCTTCCTGATAGTTATCCTCATGATGATCCAGTTTTCCTGATGGTCTGTTTGTCATCAATGAGGACAAACCAAAACATCAACGATGCAGGAGCTGAGCTCTGGGTTCATTAATCACTTTAGTAAAGAGAGGGGTGAGGATAATAAAATTCAATGGCCTGCAACATTACACAGCAAGTAAATAATTTAGTTCGGTTCAGACATACAGCGCGGAAACAGGTCCTTCGGCCCGGCGAGTCCGCACCAACCAGCAATCCCCGCACATTAACATTAGCCAACACACACTGGGGACATTTTAAAAAAACCATTTACACCAAGCCGATTAACCTACAAACCTGTACGTCATTGGAGTGTGGGAGGTAACCGAAGATCTCGGAGAAAACCCACGCTGTCACAGGGAGAACGTACAAACTCCGTACAGACAGCACTGTAGTCAGGATCGAACCCGGGTCTCTATTCCATCGCTGCGTCACTGTGCGCCCTATAATGAGGGCAAAGCTAATTGTAGCCTGGATAATCCCTCGGGTGCCCAAGGATTAGCTTGTGTTAAAGCTGGCCAGCCCTGCTAACGTGGGCAAGGGTTGGAAGAGCAAGGTGATGCCAGGGACTCTGATGTGGAATCTAATCTGGGAACATCTGAAGATGTTTAAGGATAAGGGGGAAGTCTTTTAAGACCAAGATGAGAAAGTTTTTTTTCACACAGAGAGTGGTGAATCTGTGGAATTCTCTGCCACAGAAGGTAGTTGAGGCCAGTTCATTGGCTATATTTAAGAGGGAGTTAGATGTGGCCCTTGTGGCTAAAGGGATCAGGGGTATGGAGAGAAGGCAGGTACGGGATACTGAGTTGGATGATCAGCCATGATCATATTGAATGGCGGTGCAGGCTCGAAGGGCTGAATGGCCTACTCCTGCACCTATTTTCTATGTTTCTATGTTTCTATGATGGCACGATGTGTAAGAGGGTGGGCTTCAAGGTGCATTAATGCTGTGCTTGAGATTTGCTGGAGGACGTGAGGACAGATGTCCTCGGTACACAGGAGGTGGAAGACACCATAAGAATCAGGCCCTTTGGTCCATCAAGTCCATGTTGTGTCGATCCCCTGTTCACACTTGTTCTTTGTGTTCCCATTTTCATGTCCACTACCTACATGCTCGGGGCAAGTTACAGAGCCCAATTAAGCTAAAAAGATGTTCAATGACTTTACTGGAATGTATCTTTAGTTGGCATGTTAAAACTAGTTTGGCTCAGACACCACAACCTCTGTCACTCACCTACCATCAACCCCCTATCAGCCTAGGAACACCTACAATTCACCCTCCTTCACACAGATCCTTTGTCTTTATGTTATACTACCCATTATATTCATGTATGTGTCGGAAGGAACTGCAGATACTGGTTTACACAGAAGATAGACACAAAATGCCGGAGTGACTCAGCAGGTCAGGCAGCATCTCTGGAGAGAAGGAATGGCTGATGTTTAGGGTCGAGACTATGAGATACTCATTTATAGTTTAATGCGCACGTATATGGTATGATTTGCCTGGATATCACTGGAATCCACAGGTGGATTGCATGAGTCAATATCACAGCCTGTTCCAGGTGAATATCCTTGGCATTGTGTTGCTCATCACACTGAGTCTTGTTTATGTGAGAACAAACATTTTATTCTCAACTCCATCACAGGGAGACCCTGCCAGGTGAACAGAGGAGGGATGTGCTTGAAGCCTCCCTGGGAGAGACTGCGACATCTCCGCTGACCCGTGGGAATTCCCAGCCCACTATTGCTCTCAGCTTGGAGAAGGAACTTTCAGGACCCTCAGGACCTCCTGGAATCCAAGAGCCAGGAGCAAAAGGAAAACGTACGTAGCAGTAGGAACGTCCCAGCTCTAATGCTCACTCCTTGGCTACCCCTTCAAACCAATGCCCCACCTGTGGCAAATTCTGCGGATCCCACACCAGCATCATCTGTCACCTTCAACCCAGAGAGGAATTGAACTGAGAGAGCGTCCAAGATGGAGCATCTTAAAGACTGAGTGTTTAGTTTAGTTTAGACATGCAGAAGATAAGGACAATAAAGAGAGGGGTATACCATTGATGTGGGTGGAGGACCAGAGGTAAAGAGTCTTCAGCAAGACCATAGCATGTCAGAGTGTTTAGGGATGCATCCTTCTATGTGGACTCATGACAACAATTCCTTTTGCAGCGTCTCATTTACAATGTATTTATGATTTGCCTCAAAGGTTGATTTCTTTCTCAGTTCAGTCTAGTTTAGTTTATTAATGCAAGTGTACCGAGGTACAGTGAAAAGCTTTTGTTGCATGTTAACCAGCCAGCGGAAAGACAACGCATTATTACAATCGAGCCGTTCACAGTGCACAGATGTGGCATGAAGGACCTGTTTTGACACTGTTAGCCATAACTGATGTTAGCCATGAGTTAGTGTAAGAAAATAACTGCAGATGCTGGTACAAATCGAAGGAATTTATTCACAAAATGCTGGAGTAACTCAGCAGGTCAATACTCCAGCATTTTGTGAATAAATATTAGCCATGAGTTAGCTGCGTTCAGTAAGGATGTCTTGTGGAATTCTCTGCCTCAGAAGGCAGTGGAGGCCAATTATCTGAATGCATTCAAGAGAGAGCTAGATAGAGCTCTTAAGGATAGCGGAGTCAGGGGGTATGGGGAGAAGGCAGGAACGGGGTACTGATTGAGAACGATCAGCCATGATCACATTGAATGGCGGTGCTGGCTCGAAGGGCCGAATGACCTCCTCCCGCACTTATTGTCTATTTTGTCTATTGTTTATTGTCTATTGTTTGTAGTGCCACCTTCATTGCTCACCTCCGTAACACCAAATCTTCAGGCTTGCCAATGGCCTGACCGTTGCATTATAATGTACGTGCTTTGATGGGAGTCAGGGCAAGGTAAGGTTATTGGATCTTGGCAATAGGTGTGGCACTCACACCCCTTTGCCTTTGGGTGTTGTCGCGTGTAATGCCGATGTGCAATAGAGAGGTGGAGGGGCAGTGGCTGCAACTGAGGGCCAGGGTAGTTTAGATCCCCTCTAACAATCTGGAAACCTTTCAGCCTGCGGTTATTTTTAGGTATGTTTTACTTTGCTGTAAATGACAGGAAAACCAGAAGGCTCGGAGGGCAGATATTGTTTATGTGTGCCTTTAAAAATAAATACAAGCCTCCTGCGATCTTATAAGTTGGGAAAGAACCAGTTGTAAAGTCAGCTCGCAGCACACTTCAAATTGTTTAGAGCATCTCAGCAGTGGCACAGTACAGCGGGAGCCACAGGCCCAGGCTGCTAGTCTGCATCCTGTTCCAATCTTAATGAGAGGCCTGGGTTGGTGCAGGGGCCAGGCAGCCAGCCGCAGTGACAGATAGACCTTGAAATGATCAAAATAAAGAGCCAAGAAGTGTTTACAAATGGTGCCAATTCCAGGGCTATGAACAACTGGGCCTCTTGCGGCGGGACTTAGCTGAGTTCAACGGTGCAGGCAGTTCCACTGCTGTGGACACGACCTGTGCAGCGTCCCTATTGTCACTACTCCTGGTAGCCACACGCCTCCAATGTTGATCGCACATCATGACTGTGGAACTTTGGCACAACCTGCCACATTGGATAGCCCGGTGGCATGTGCAGGTGGAAAATCAGGGCTTTGCCCTCTGCCCCGCTGCACCCAGGCTTTGACCGGCCTTGCCGAGTCTTTGGAACGACCTCCAGCCGCTGCTGGGCGTAACAAACCTCTCAACTTCCAGAGGACGAGGCACAACTTTGTTCGGCGTTCACCAACTTCAGCCAACGCCAATGGGTCCCTTAGCGAGAGGTGCTGGGTCCCAAATAGCAAAGTGGGAGCAGGAAGGCTACAGGCAACTCCCAGTAGATTAAATAGGTACTGGATATTAGAGCATTGAGGAGGGGTTTATTGATAGGCAGATGGACGGACAAAGGCCAGAGATGAAAAGGCAGAAGGTGTGAGACAAAAGGATTGAAGAGTTGCAAATTGTGAAGCTGGAGGAAGGAATGTAGGTGAAAAGTGAGGGGAGACACCTTTCCAAATAAACTAGCACTTGCAGTTCCTTGTTTCTATGTTCTGGTTAGAACTGAAAGACAGAAGAAGTCCTTGGTGGTCTGACCTACTCTTGAGTTTGAGTTTAGTTTAAGTTTTGTTTATTCTCACGTGTATCGAGGTACAGTGAAAAGCTTTTGTTGCGTGCTAAGCAATGGTGTAATGACAATACCATACATGATTACAATCGCCACGTTGGATAGCCCGTGGCATGTGCAGGTATCACAGTGAACAGATACGTGATAAAGGGAATAACATGAATAACGATTAGCACAAGATAAATTCCAGTAAAGTCCGATCAAAGATAATCCGTGGGTCCAAATGTTGTACCTTCAACTATCGTGTTAGTTGGTCTTCATCATTTTATTGTCTTTGGAAGCTTCCTGCTTGCAAATTACCAAATCCCCTCTCTTCTTTTAAACGCCTGATTACTTAATGAACTGAGTTTAAATTCCCAGGGTGCTGTGGAGTGCATGTCTGCAGATCAAAGTAGCGGGATCACTAGATAATCAGTTTAACCATTCCACACTGGTTCCAGCACGGTTAGGTGGACTATTTGCCTCTTGCATTACCCCCTGAGCTAAGTGTCTCCGCTTTTGTGATGCAAACTGGGATAATTGGTGGAGTGTCTGGTTGGAAGGCAGACCAAACTGAAAGAAAACAAAGCAGGATAGTATAGTAAACCATGGTTTTAATTGGAGCCGATAATCAAACAGGAAATTACTGCACAGGATTGAAGCGATGCCATTTAGACCCACGCGGTGGATTTATATTCCAATATTGAAGGACAGGCACTGAAGCAATTCAATGAATAACCTCAGCCCAGTTCCGTAATTGCAGATCAGAGTGGGACAGGTGAACAAAACTGTGCCCCACAACATCTGCTTGCAGGTGGGGGTCTTCTGTGAACGAGGCTGAGACAGTATAAGGGATATTATATAATGATCTACTAACCTTGGCCACTCGAGTGGCCAAGTCAATGGATAGATGCACCTTTAAATGACAACTTGAGTTTAGAAGCTGGGAGGTCACGTTGCAGTTATATAAAACACTAGACCAAGTGGACCCGTTGGGCCCAAACCTCTCCTGCATTGGTGCAGCACTCTCTCCTCCCCCCTCCCCACTTCCCCCTCTCCCTTACCCCCTCCCCACCTCAGTCTGAAGGTCTCGACCCAAAACGTCACCCATTCCTTCTCTCCTGAGATGCTGCCTAACCTGCTGAGTTACTCCAGCATTTTGTGAATAAATACCTTCGATTTGTACCAGCATCTGCAGTTATTGTCTTATACTAACCTTGCGCTGTCTGCTTAACTTAATGAGTGCTGCTTACTGCTCACTGGCTGTATGTATCACAGGGAGCTCAGTATTGTTAGTAACTTGCACTTGCACCAAGTGACTAAGCTGGTCCCCTCAAAGCTGGCCCTCAGCTCTTAAAGGGGAGGCGCATTGTATGCCTCATCTGAAGAAGGGTCTCGACCCGAAACGTCACCCATTCCTACTCTCCAGAGATGCTGCCTGTCCCGCTGAGTTACTCCAGCTGTTTGTGGCTATCTTCGGTTTCAACCAGCATCTGCAGTTCCTTGCATTGTATGGAGCAGATGTAGCCAGTAATTCCACAACTGGGGAGGAGGGGAGAATAGCTCACTGTGGGAGAATGGGCGTGCGATCTCTGTAGGTGGAAGGGTGGTCGATGCCCTGTATGCTTGGTTGTGCAGGGGGTGTGGGTGAGGAATGGTGGGTGGGTGGGTGGGTGGCATGGTTGCAGTGGGTAGATATGTCGAGAAGGTTGGGGAACAGATAGCCATAGAGGGCAATGTCAGGTGTGCAGCTTTGAGTAGTGGAAGTATTGCTACAAGAAGCTCAATTATCTCACTCGAGTGGCCGTCAATGGATAGATGCACCTTTAAATGACAACTTGAGGATAGAAGCTGGAAGGTCACGTTGCAGTTATATAAAACACTAGACCAAGTGGACCCGTTCGGCCCAAACCTCTCCTGCATTGGTGCAGCACCCTCTCCTCTCCCCTCCCCACTTCCCCTCCCCCTTCCCCCCCTCCCCACCTCCCCCTTCCCCTCCCCCCCACTCCATCCCCCTCAACCCCCCTTATCCTCCCTCCACCCCCGTCCCTCCCTCCCCCCCCTCCCTCCCTAGGAGATAGATTTAATTTTTTTAATGTGAATACCTTTAAAAATATAACACCGATTTCAATGAAACTTCTTCCATTAGCACCAAAGGGGTGATGGTGATGGTGAGTAAGGTGGGCCTAAAATTGTCGCGCTATCGTGTACTGTTTTGGCTGTAGTTCAGGAACAAACAAACAAACAAACAAATGAGAGTTTTGGTATATAGATTGGTGAGGCCACATTTAGAGTACTGTGTTCAGTTTCGGGCACTACGTTATAGGAAAGGTGGTGTTAAGCTGGTAAGGGCGCAGGGAAGATTTAGGAGGATGCTGCCAGGATTCTCAGGACCTGAACTATAGGGAGTGTTTGAGCAGGGTAGGACTCTATTCCTTGGAGCGCAGGAGGAGGAGGGGTGATCTTACAGAAGTGTACAAAATCGTGAGAGGAATAGATTGGGTAAACGCACAGTCTCTTGCCCAGAGTAGGGAAATCGAGAAGCAGAGGATATAGGTTTAAGGTGAGGGGGGGGGGGGGGAAAGATTTAATAGGAACATGAGGGGTAACATTTTTTTACACAAAAGGTTATGTGTATAAGGTGCCTGAGTAGGTAGTTGAGGCAGGTAATATCGCCACGTTTAAGAAACAGTTAAGCAGGTACATGGGTAGGATAGGTAGAGAGGGATATGGGCCAAATGCAGGCAGGTGGGACTAGTGTAGATGGGACATGTTGGCTGCTGTGGGCAAGTTGGGCCAAATGGCCTGTTTCCACTCTGTACCACTCTGCGACTCTATGATATACCTCGCAAGCTGAGTCTCTGACCACAGATCGCCAGAATTTGCCATTGTGGGAGGAACCGTTGTTGATGCTGGCAATGGCATGGTTAAGGCCATTGGAGCACAGTTTGTGCACATCTGATCCTCCTCCCTCACCTTGTCAAACCTTCTCACGGGGGCAAGCAGGAACATTCTTCCTCCCTCAACAAGTTTCAACGGGCATGCTAATTGGCATCACGGTCTGCCCAATGGTTCAATGGGGCTACATTGCCATATGTGCACTGCACAGTGAAATTCTTATGCATTGACCACAGATGCACGAGTTGCCATATTTTGACGCCGTTTACAAAAAGACCAAAGTGCTGGAAGTACTGGAGTGGCTCCCAATCCAGGTTAACCCCAGCTCAAGTAGCCTCTGCAGGTTCAGGGGGCCAAGAGCAGTAACCAGGTTGAGATGCATCATCCTACAGTGCATCAAATTCTCGTGGACATGCTGATTCTTCTCATTGCCAAGGGCAAAGTGCTGGAGTAAACTCAATGGGCCAGGCAGCATCTGCGGAGGGAACGGACCGACAGTGTTTCGTGTCGGACCCTTCTTCCATCCATCTGTCCCGACCCGAAACATCATCTGTCCACTCCCTCCAAAGATGCTGCCTGACTCGCAGAATTACTCCAGCACTTTGTGTTCAGCTCAAGATTCCAGCATCTGCTGTTCCTCATGCTTCGATTTTCCCATTTGGCTGAGAAAGTAAATATGCTGATGCGCTTTCCTGATCAATAATTTGTCAAAAACTTTCAGTGAAAACACTGCAGTCAGCTTTGGGTATTTGCTTTGGGTTTAGTGCTTAAATAAAATAAAGAATGGCACAAATATTCGATGAAGAATATCTTCCACATTCTTAAGCTTGGACTGTGAGTTCCGGTGAATGATAGAATATTACGAAGAGTTTCCTCAATGATCGAACATCGCAATGATTGAATCAGGTATATTCTCGTAATGGTGGCAATTTTTTGTGATTATTCTTTTATCACTTTGAGAAGACTCGGAACTGAAACATGTTTCCAGTCACCCAGAGGCTGCAAATCGACCATTGTCCGTGATTGCAGCAGTTAACTACAAAAAGAAAATTACAGCATTAAGACTATCCAATTAGTGAACATTGCAGATCGAATCATCACAGGCAATGAGTGGCATCGGCAATTTTGTTTCATTCAGGGCTTGCACTCAGAACTGAGCCCTGGGGCACCCTGAACGATCAATTCTATTACCATTGAATCACGTATGGGTCTAATCACACTCTTGTCTCCGCAACCATCTGTTATTAATGAAAGAGAAAGCTGACCCATTGTTGAGCTGTTTAATGGTGTGGTACACCTGGATGGCTCATTGTTTAGGAGTCTATTATGTTTCCCTTATACGAAGGAGGATGTGTGTCATTCTATCCCTTCAGGAGAATAACTGACCATTATTACATTTTTAAATGCTAATGTGGCTCAGCTTTATTGCTCTGTTCGTTCTTCTTGAGTAAAGGTGTTGAAACTTGGTGCGTTATGTGTCTCGATTAAGCACAAGGCATCAGTATCAGCACCCGCCTTAACATTAAGGACTAAATGTGAGGTGAGGTGCCACATGTGTCAGCAATCCACGTTTACACCACCAAACTGTGCCGCATGTGTGATCCAGAACAGCACTCGTTATCACCTTTTCCACAGCCAACAATGGACCACTGTGGCCTTCACTATTCCTTGATCATCGTTGCTGGTTTTGATTTGGCCTCGTGCACACCTTTCATTCATTTGTTCTTTGCACCTCTTCATATCTCCAGCTTCCCTCTCCCCCGACTCTCAGTCTGAAGAGTCTCGACCCCAAACCGTCATCCATTCCTTTTCTCCAGAGATGCTGCCTGAGCTGCTGAGTTGCTCCAGCTTTTTGTGTCTCTCATCGGAACGTGGGACATTGAAATGGGAGAAGGACCTGCAGCCCCTCAAACAACTCTCTCGTTCCATCAATGGGTGAAACTCCATCTCCATGGGTGCTCACCATGATATAACTTGCTCAACCTTGAACAATCTTGCTCTCAATGTTAGCAAGGCCAAGGCGATGATTGTGAACTTCGGGAAGGGAAAGATGAGGGATCAGGCAACTGCGTTCATTGGTGGGATTGTAGTGAAGAATGCCAATATCTTCAAGTTCTTGGGCACACACATCTCTGATGATCTTTCCTGGGCTGGGCATATTGATGCAAACACAATGGTAGCTCAGCAACGCGTCTACTTTCTCAGAAGTTATAAGGAATAGGAGTAGAATTAGGCCATTCGGCCCATCAAGTCTACTCCGCCATTCATTCATGGCTGATCCATCTCTCTCTCCTAGGCCCATTCTCCTGCCTGCTCCCCATAACCTCTGACACCCATTCTAATCAAGAATCTATCTATCCCTGCCATAAAAATACCCACTGACCTGGCCTCCACAGTCTTCTGTGGCAAAGTCTCATCACACTCTTGTCCCTGCAACCATCTGTTATTAATGAAAGAGAACAAAGTTTGAGGAGATCCAGCTTGTTGCCAAGTATTCTACCAAACTTCCACAGAAGTTTAAGAAAATAACTGCAGATGTTGGTACAAATCGAAGGTATTTATTTCACAAAATGCTGGAGTAACTCAGCGGTTCAGGCAGCATCTCAGGAGAGAAGGAATGGGTGACGTGTCGGGTCGAGACCCTTCTTCAGACTGATGTCAAGGGGGGCGGGACAAAGGAAGGATATAGGTGGAGACAGGAAGATAGAGGGAAAACTGGGAAGGGGAGGGGAAGAGAGGGACAGAGGGACTATCTAAAGTTGGAGGTCAATGTTCATACCACTGGGCTGCAAGCTGCCCAAGCAAAATATGAGGTGCTGTTCCACAGAAGTTTGGTGCAGAGGATAATGACTGGTTGCATTATAGTCTGGCTCAGCAATTTGAATGCTCAAGAACGAAGGAGGCTGTAAGAGCTGGTGGGCATTGCCCAGTCCAACACAGGTACTGCACGCCCACCACTGAAGACAGCTAAAATCATCAAGGACCCTTATCACAATGACCTCACTTTCTCCTCACTGTTACCATCAGGAAGAAGGTAAAGGCGATATGGCAGCATACAATCAGATCATTGAGTAGGAAGGAACTGCAGATGCTGGTTAACACTGAAGATGGACACAAAATACTGGAGTAATTCAGTGGGACAAGCAGCATCTCTGGATAGAAGGAATGGGTTACGTTTCGGGCAGAGACCCTTCTTCAAGACCCTCTTTCATGTATTCTGATTTATCTTTACCCATTATTTGTCCAACCCGCGACGATATCATTGGCGAATTTAAACAAGGTACTGATGCCGTGTCTGGCTATACAGTGGAAACACTGAAGAAAGTCTGAAGAAAGGTCCTGACCCAAAACTCTACCTATCCATGTTCTCCAGGGATGCTGCCTGACCCGCGGAGTTACCCCTGCACTTTGTGTCTTTTACTGGCTTTGCAGTCATGGGTATTGAGGGAAGTAGAGCAAGGATCTGAGTATGTGGCCATGAGGCGCCTCTGTGTTGATGGTGTGTGAGGAGGAGATGTTGTTGCCAATTGATACTGATTGAGGTTGTAGCGACCATAGGGATTGGTCCTGAGAGTCGAACCCTCGGATTGGCCAGCAAGGTCACATGGTGGTGCGACCATAGGGATTGGTCCTGAGAGTCGAACCCGCTGATTGGCCAGCAAGGTCACGTGATGGTTTTGGGGCCCAAAACCAGGCAGTGGGAAGAGAACTTCGATGTGAACAGTTTGAGTTAATGGTTGTCTGTAATCTCGTTTGTTATCCTTTGTAATTGAATATTGCTGCCGCAATAAACTTCTTTAACAAAGTACAAGCCTCCAGACTTGCCATAAGGTGTGCTGATGAGGAAGCTGAGGAACCACTGTGCCTTGCCGTGCCATGCACTGCGACTGTACCCAACTAACAATGAACGTTCTTCAAGGTTATGAAAGTGTTTGATAGGGCAGGCATCGGAAAAATATTTCTTCTTTCAGGCAAGACTGGAATCAGACTCATCAATCATCACAAGGATCATCACTCATAGATCCAACAGGGAATTCAGCAGGAACGTCATGATTTAGATTTTATTATTATTATTTTTTTTTAAATTTTTGAAAAGCATATGTACAAATAGAAATAAAAAACACATTTGTTACAAAGTTCTTACATAGCTTCAATTTAAAAAATTTTAAAGAGCGAAAGTAAAAATAAAAAAAACTATAAACTATTGGGAAGAGAGAATAAGAGGATTAAAAAATTTAAAAAAAAGATATAACTTTAGATTTAGATTTAGAGATACAGCGCGGAAACAGGCCCTTCGGCCCACCGAGACCGCGCCACCCAGCGATCCCCGCACATTAACACTATCCTACACACACTAGGGACAATTTTTACATTTACCCAGTGAATTAACCTACATACCTGTACGTCTTTGGAGTGTGGGAGGAAACCGAAGATCTCGGAGAAAACCCACGCAGGTCACGGGGAGAACGTACAAACTCCGTACAGACGGCGCCCGTAGTCAGGATCGAACCTGAGTCTCCGGCGCTGCATTCGCTGTAAGGCAGCAACTCTACCGCTGCGTCACCGTGCCGATGCAGAGTGGGGTCAAAATGTGAAGCTTGCTTCCAGTGGAAGCAGATGAGGCAAAGACCAAGGGGTGAACGCTAGATAAGCACAGGGTTGAGAACAGAATGGGTGTGAGTAGAGGCTATAGTGGAGCATAAACACTGACATGGATCTGTTGGGCTGAATGGCCTGCAGCTGTGCTCTAAAGACTTGGTAATTCTTCATAGAAAGCTTTGTTGAATGCCTCAAACTAACCTGTGCAAAATCCTGGTTCTGAAGTAAAAGATGGTGCTGGGTGCAGCGAAGGTGGAGAGAGGAGAGGTGGAGAAGGTACAGTTTAGTTTAGTTTAGTTTAGTTTAGTTTGGCTTAGCTTTGCTTAGTTTAGAGATACATCAAGGAAACAGGCCCTTCGGCCCACCGAGTCTGTGCCGACCAGCAATCCCACACACTCACCCTATCCTACACACACTAGCAACAATCTTAGGTTCATACCAAGCCAATTAGCTCACAGACCTATAGCTCTTTGGAGTGTGGGAGGAAACCGAAGATCTCGGAGAAAACCCATGCAGATCACGGGGAGAACGTGCAAACTCCGTACAGACAGCACCCGTAGTTGGGATCAAATCCGGGTATAGACAATAGACAATAGACAATAGGTGCAGGAGGAGGCCAGCACCGCCATTCAACGTGATCATGGCTGATCATTCTCAATCAGTACCCCGTTCCTGCCTTCTCCCCATACCCCCTGACGCCGCTATCCTTAAGAGCTCTATCTAGCTCTCTCTTGAATTCAGAGAATTGGCCTCCACTGCCTTCTGAGGCAGAGAATTCCACAGATTCACAACTCTCTGACTGAAAAAGTTTTTCCTCATCTCCGTTCTAAATGGCCTACCCCTTATTCTTAAACTGTAGCCCCTTGTTCTGGACTCCCCCAACATTGGGAACATGTTTCCTGCCTCTAATGTGTCCAACCCCTTAATAATCCTATACGTTTCGATAAGATCCCCTCTCATCCTTCTAAATTCCACTGTATACAAGCCTAGTCGCTGTAAGCGCTGTAAGGCAGTAACTCTACCGCTGCGCCACCGTGCCGCCCACAGAGTCTCTAGAGAAACAAAGAAGCCTGGGAGGAGATCAAGGGGTATTCCTGATTGTGATGGCTGGTGAGTGAATGTGTGAATTTGGGCAGACAGATTCTGGTTCAACCCTCACTCTCTACCCCATTGTCGATGCCTGCTGCCACCTTTTCACCAAGGCTGTCGATGCTGGGGCAATTGAAGACATCAAAAGGAGGAATTGTATTTGTTTTACTGAATGAATTACAAGTCCTAATTGTAAAGGATACACCTATATTTTGAGAGCCAGCAGGAAGGTCTAATTCCACCATCTGCGGGTTGTGGGCGTAAATCAAAAGGTGAGCATCATAATCTAGATGCTTCAGTAGAGTACTATTCTTGATGTTAAATTGCGGCCCTATCTGCCTTGTCCATAACAATCCTACCATTCCTAACTTTGTCGCTGATGTATAAGAAAATAACTGCAGATGCTGGTACAAATCGAAGGTATTTATTCACAAAATGCTGAAGTAACTCAGCAGGTCAGGCAGCATCTCAGGAGAGAAGGAATGGGTGACGTTTCGGGTCGAGACCCTTCTTCAGACTGAGGAATTGTCTGAAGAAGGCTCTCGACCCGAAACGTCACCCATTCCTTTTCTCCTGAGTTGCTGCCTGACCTGCTGAGTTACTCCAGCGAATTGTCCCTGACGTTCTTTCCACTATAAATCTCACCAAAAAGTAGCCCAGCCAATGCCACACGGTTGTTTATGGGAGATTGTATGTACAGTTTGGGATTGCTGCGTTCATAAATCCATATGTGATAGGATCAGAATTAGACCATTCGGCCCATCAAGCCTACTCCACCATTCAATCAAGGCTGATCTATCAAAACAATATCTTTGTGAATCTTTTCCGTACCCACTCTAGCTTAGTGACATCCTTCTTCTTAGAATATGACTGTAGAATTATACTCTGGGTCCCATTTAATGCTATTTATTGTATGTTGATTTTGGCTCAGAGTGAAGGTATCTCCCACTATAGACGTCAACGGTGCTTTTTTGTGATGGCATACTGTCACCATGAAATAGTTTATGGAACTATGTTGTTTTCCGTACATAAGACACACACGCTTAATAATAGTGCGTACTGGAATCGACAAAAAAAAAAGCAAGGTGCTTCCACATTCGATTTCTGCCCTTAAGATCCCTGAATATATTGGTGAGATGCCAGATTTTCCCATCCCTGATATTATATTCAATTCTCCCAGCTTCAAGCAAGATTATTATTTGGCAGAGCATTGTTACCCTTCTAAAATTAATGGGGGCTTTGGATAATACATAGAGTATGACATTTTCAAGCCTCAAGCATGCTTCAAACTAAAGATGATTTGTTTCTCCTCCTCCAGAGCTGTTGATGTGTAACAATTCTCACCACCGCCTTCAAAAAAGGTTTCAATTAACACGTTCAGGATGAGGAGATGAGAAACCGCAGATGCTGGTGTAAAAAAAATGATGCAAAGTGCTGGAGGAACTCAACAGGTCAGGCAGCATCTCTGGAGAACATGGATAAGTGATGTTTCAGGTCAAGACAGTTCTTCAGACTAATTCTAGGGGGTGGGGGGAAGAAAGCTGGAAGAGAGGAGAGGCAGGCCGCAGCCTGGCAGGTTTATAGGTTGATGCAGGTGTGGAGTTTTTATTTTAAATTGGGAAATGGTTGGACAAAGGCCAGAGATGAAAAGACTGAAGGTGTGAGACAAAAGGATTGAAGAGTTGCAAATTGTGAAGCTAGAGGAATGAATGTAGGTGGAAAGGAGGGGGGGAAATGGGTATGAGTCCAGATAGGGCCCAGAGGGTTCGGGAAAGGAGGGATATATGGGCACTGGGTGGGAAGAGAGGGCTCGGAGGGATGTGTTGTGATGAGGGGCAGAGAGGTGGTCAGAGGAGAGTGGGGAGGAGAAATGGACGGTGGTAGTGAGAGAGGAGGGCCCTGTTGAATGTTGGGGACTGGAGCCAGGTACCTTTATGATCTTTGGTCAGTGTGAAGAACACAAAGAACCTCGGTTGCAACAGTGAGTATTCCATTTATCGGAGATAGACACAAAATGCTGGAGTAACTCAGCGGGACAGGCAGCATCTCTGGAGGGAAAGAATGGGTGACATTTCGGGTCGAGACCCTACTTCAGACTGAGGGTCAGGGGAGAGGGAGACAAAGAGATCTGGAAGGGTAAGGTGTGAAAACGAGAGATCAAAGGGGACGATGCTCAAAGAAAATGTGGAATGGTTCATTGTTAGCTGAGGGGAAGGATAGAACCAGGCGTACAATCAGTAAAATTTAATCAGGAGGACAGTGAAACTAGTCGGAGAACTAGGATGGGGGAGGGACGGTCGGGGAGAGAGGGAAAGCAAGGGTTACTTGAAGTTAGAGAAATTAATATTCATTCTACAGCGTTGTCCACAGATTCCTTTTATTGGATCTGTGTGTTACAGTGCACAAAACCTTCTGTTGTGTAGTACTGCTCTCTGCAATGTCCAGCGCGTCACTTACTAAACTGTATCAGCAGCTGCAGTGTGGGTTCTGTAGATGTAGTTTAATATTTCTGAGCGCCGTGGATGTGTCAGTTCAAGCAAGTTCTTTCCATAATGGGCCATAATGAATGTCACACACTGGGCTTTGTATCTCCAGGAGTTAGGACATTGAGAAGCAGGTGATGTTGGTGGGGAGTTCTTTAAGAACATGATAGGTGTGGGAATAATGTCTGAGGCAGCTGATAAAATCAGCAGGCAGGTGCTCGGTAAAGGGAAGTCAGAGAATCAAGAGAGGATCAGGCACGTGACGGGAAGCTTCAGGGTGAAAGTAAAACTGATGAGAGCTCAGAGAATTCTGAAGGAGAGGCAGCTATGTGTGTAGAAAAAAAGAGTCACCTTGGAAAGAGTGATATGAACATTCAATTTACATAGCACTTTGTATATCTCTCTCACATGTCTCGAAGTGATTTTCAGTCAGTCACTATTTCAATGCAGGAATTCCAGCTACTATCACCGGCCTGGACAGAGCAGATGTGGAGAGGATGTTTCCACTAGTGGGAGAGTCTAGGACCAGGGGTTATAGCCTCAGAATTAAAGGACGTTCCTTTCAGAAGGAGATGAGGAGGAATTTCTTAAGTCAAAGGGTGGTGAATCTGGTGGAATTCACTGCCACAGGAGGTCGTGGAGGCTAAGTCAATGGATATTTTTAAGGCAGAGATAGATTCTTGATTAGGACGGGTGTCAGGGGTTATGGGGAGAAGGCAGGAGAATGGGGTTAAGAAGGGAAGACAGATCAGCCATGATTGAATGGCGGAGTAATCTTGAAGGGCCGAATGGCCTAATTCTGCTCCTATCACTTATGGAGGAAGAGGGCAGCCTTGCATCCAGTAGATGGGGTTTGATGGCACATTGGCAGTGTTGAGCCTTGTTTAGGGGTATCAACTATCTCACTCCCAAATAAGGGACAAGGTGACGTCACTGCCCCGTGCCCCACATGACCTCACGTGCTCCCACATCACCAAATGCGGCCACCCGGGCCGGAAGTCGGGTTGCCAGGCAACCTCCGTTAAGCGGTGCCTGGGCCTCCGGGCCTACACTGTCCCCCAGGCCTACAGCGGCCCCGGGCCTACAGTGTCCGGGCCCACAGTGTCCGGGCCTACGGTGTCCGGGCCTCCAGCGTCCGGGCCTACAGGGTCTGGGCCTACAGTGCTCCCCGAGCCTAATATGGGACAAGGGCGGTCCCGTACGGGACAAACCAATATAGCCCAATATACGGGATGTCCAGGCTAATACGGGACAGTTTGCAACCCTAGTCTTGTATGAATCAGGGTCGTTGTGCAAGTGGTTTGTTTTAGTCTTCGCAGTGCAGCTACACAGATGAGCCATTGGCCCAGGCAATCTGAATTATTGTCCTCTCCTGGTGCTTTTCAGCTGCCAGTCATTAGAGAATCCCTTATGGATATTTTGGAAAAAGTTGCAAGGTACCTTCCTGGAATTATTGCACCATGTTTTCTTCATTATTGTTTGGGTGAAGTTGCTCCTAAAGGCACAAGTGGAGGAGAATTCCGAGGATTGCAAGTCTATATAATATCTCCAAGAATCAGAGAGAAACTTAAAGTTATTGATAAAATCTGAAACGAAATTCTATTTTCAGTAATGGAACCATAGAAGCTCATTGAGTTCATTAATGTCCATCAGGGACGGAAATCTGTTATCCTCCCCTGGTCTGGTCCTTGTGTGAGCCCAGACGTACAACATTATTAGCCTTGAAATCGTTTTGGGCAATGCTGAAAAAATAGATTTTTCAGAATCTTTCACCGTATGAGCTTCTATTTCCTCCCGCATCTTAAAGACATGCAGGTTTGATGGTTGCCAACTTCCTCACTCACAAATATGGGACAAGGTGACGTCACCGCCCCACGCCCAAGTAACCTCACCCAGCCAGCGGCCATGTGCTCCCGCTCCACCATTAGTGGCTGGGTGAGGTCACGTGGGGCGCTGGGCGGTGACGTCACCCTTTGTCCCTTCTTTGGGAGTGAAGAAGTTGGCAACCCTACTAACACGGGACAAGCCAATTTAGCCCAAAATACAGGATGTCTCGGCTAATACGGGACAGTTGGCAACCCTAGGGGTAACTAACCGCTGTAAGTTGCCCTGAGTGTGTAGGTATCCAGCAGACAAATCAGCAAAACTATCCCCATATATGTATGGACAGAGGAAGAATAATAACGGTGGCGCAGTGGTAAAGCTATTGCCTTAAAGCGCCCGAGACCCTAGTTCGAACTTGACTACAGGTGTTTGTCTGTACGGATTTTGTACCTTCTCCCCGTGACCTGCGTGGGTTTTCTCCGAGATTTTCGGTTTCCTCCCACACTCCAAAGACGCACGGATTTGCAGGTTAATTGGCTTGGCATAAATGCATAAATGTTTTTTTTTAAATTGTCCCTAGTGTGTGTTAGGGTAGTGTTAATGTGCGGGGATCGCTGGGCCAGAGGGCCTGTTTCCCCGCTGCTTCTCTTGGCCGGTTGTGAGTCTGAACTACCATCAGACAGGCAGAGAAGTGGGGGTCTGCTCATGTAGAGAGGGCTCATTTAGATTCTGCGGTCGAGGGGAGAGGGTGTCGGTGTTGTTTCCAGAGCAGGGAGGGTAACGCAGAATATGAGCCAAGCCTCGCACACTCCCCTCAGGAGCACGGAGTCTGTGGTCGACAATGAACTCCCGTCCTGCAGCAGTTTGGAATCACCCCAACCCTGATTTTCCATGTTTCGCTCAGTGATTTATGTATTTTAATTTTGTTTAACTACTGCATGCCTTCCAGTCAGAGCTGCCATCTTTGTTCCAAGGCATTTCGGAGCTTCTGACGTGAAACCTCTTGACCCTGTAATTTCTGCAGCCATATTTCATCGCCAGTAGTCGGCTGGGACGAAGTTATCCTCCCACCACCCCCCGATTCCTCCACAGCCTAGATCTGACCTAGCACTGACCCCATCCCAAACAGGGCCATTTACAAACAGTTTACACAAAGGGGGCAGGTTCCATTGAAGGCGTTGTGTAGTGGTCCGACTGATGCGGGGTTAGGAACGGCAGCTTAAAGTGGGGGCCTTGTAACAAGGACATGAGTTGTTTAAGTGGAGACAGGGGGAATTGCAGACGCTGGTTTACAACAAAAGGCACAAAGTGCTGAAGCAACCCAGCGGACCAGGTCTGGAGAACATGGATTAGTCTAGTTTAGTTTAGTTTCGAGATACAGCCCTGGAAACAGGCCCTTCGGCCCACCAACTCCACGCCGACCGGCGATCCCCGACATTAACACTATCCGACACACACTGGGGACAATTTCCAATTTATAGAAGCCATTTGGAGTGTGGGAGGAAATCAAAGATCTCGGAGAAAACCCGCGGGGAGAACGTTCAAATTCCGTCTCTGGTGCTGCAAGCGCTGTTAGGCAACAACTCTACCGCTGCTCCACCTTGCCGCCCTTAAAGGGTGCTGTTTCGCGTCAGGATACTTCTTCGGACTGTTTCTTTAAACATTTAAAGAAGTCAGCCATAATTTTAGCAAGAACTGTTTTTCTAACTGCTGTCTGTCTATACCCCCAGAATCTATGCCATCAGATTTCTCCAAACCTGCTCCTTCACCTATGTTTTGCCTTGTACGAAAGTCAAATTTCATGGGGACTTTCGCCAGGTCCTGCATCCACCCCCAGTATTCCCACCACATTGTTTGGCACAGTTAGAAAGTGGTGGTGGTGGTGGAAGAGGGGAGAGTGTTGGGGGGGTGGGGGGGGGGGGTGGGAGGCTGGAGAAAGTCCCCATGAAATGTGACTTTTGTACAAGGTAAATCGTAGGTGCAGGATCAGGTTTGGAGAAATCGGATGGCATAGATTCTGGGGGTATAGACAGCATTTAGAAAAACAGTTCAAGCTAAAATTATGGTTGACTTCTTAAAATATTCTTTAAGCTATTTTTCAGCTTTTCACTGTACTTCGGTACCAGTGACAATACACTAAACTGTGCAACAGTACAACTACTAGTTCACAACAGTTTTAGGAACATAAAATGTGTAAGAGATGAATTGGAGTATAAGAAAATAACTGCAGATGCTGGTACAAATCGAAGGTATTTATTCACAAAATGCTGGAGTAACTCAGCAGGTCAGGCAGCATCTCGGGAGAGAAGGAATGGGTGACGTTTCGGGTCGAGACCCTTCTCCAAGAATTCCTGTGACTTCTCTAACCTCAAGTAACCCAGGCATTCCCTCACTCTCTCTCTATCCCTCTCCCACCCAAGTCATACCAGCTTCTCGTTTTGACCCAACAAACAGCCTATGATACGATACGATATGATAATGATCGAACTTTATTTATCCCAGGAGGGAAATTGATTTGCCAACACTCATAAAAACACAAAATCCATGAAACATGAAATTAGAAAAGGAAACAATGGCATGTTTCCTTTATCATCGTAACCTTTTTGCATTTATTTCATTCATTGTTCATCTCTCTACATCATCATCTAATTTATACCTCTCATTTCCCTTATCCCTAACTAGTCTGAAGAAGGGTCTCGACCTGAAACGTCACTGACTCCTTCTCTCCAGAGATGCTGCCTGTCCCGCTGAGTTACTCCGACTTTTTGTGTCCAATTCTTGTGACTAAGTCGTGTTTGCCAGCATTGTTCACAGATCTCCAGTAAAGAGGAAATGGCATGTGTGACACTTTACCTTGAAGCAACTCGACCAACCTCTGATCAATGCCCTAGAAACAAACGAAAGAAAAAAACTAATGCTTCAGAAAACAAAAATAATCATAAAACTAATATTTTCAGCCAGATACTTAAAGTTGCCATCATTTGACTTCCAGTAGGAGTGCTACAATAGACAATAGACAATAGACAATAGGTGCAGGAGTAGGCCATTCAGCCCTTCGAGCCAGCACCGCCATTCAATGCGATCATGGCTGATCACTCTCAATCAGTACCCCGTTCCTGCCTTCTCCCCATACCCCCTCACTCCGCTATCCTTAAGAGCTCTATCCAGCTCTCTCTTGAAAGCTACCTTCTCACCTTTTAATCCTAAATTAGGCGGAGAGGTCAAGTATTTCAGAAGCGGCAGATGATAGGGATTATTCAGGGTGTTTTCCTGGAGGATTCCTTTGGGCAAAATTGGATGCAATCAGGGTGAGTCCTAATTACATCTTCTTAATTAAGGCCGAGCCTCTTGCACAATATTTAATTAAGACTCAAGTGGTGTATAATTTGCACATGCTGTTGGGAGTGACTTATATTGTCAAGGAAAAGGAAAGAAAAACAACAAAGAACTTTATTTTCTTTGCATAGGAAGGAACTGCAGACGCTGGTTTAAACTGAAGATGGACGCAAAAAGCTGGAGTAATTCAGCGGGACATGCAGCATCTCTGGAGAGGAGGAATGGGTGACATTTTGGGTCTAGACCTTTCTTCAGACTGACTATGGCTTCCTGCAGCAGGGTAGGAAATTCAGGGGACGACTTCTTTGATAAGTTTACAGGGAAACAAGGAGTAGTGAGGGGCAGCCTCCTGTGTGTAACAACAGGTGCTCTGTGTGAGGGTGGTGATTCTGTGGAATTCTTTGCCGCAGAAGGCCGTGGAAGCAAAGTCAGTGGATATTTTTAAGGCAGGGATAGATAGATTCTTAATTAGTTCGGGTGTCAGGGGTTACGGGGAGAAGGCAGGAGAAGGGAGCAAGGAGGGAGAGTTAGATCAGCCATGATTGAGCGGCGGAGTAGACTTGATGGGCCGAATGGCCTAATTCTGCTCCTATCACTTCTGGTCTTGTGATCTTCAAGCAGGTGCCACATGCGTAAAAGTGGGTGGTTAAAGACGTTTTATTTGGAAGCGACGCTGGTGAGTCCGCCATGCATCTTTCCGTCTGAGAGCAGAAAATGAGAGAAACCGTAAACTTCCAAAACTGGGCGGGAAGAAACAAAATGCCCTGAAGCAGAGATCGGACACAGCAGGATGACCATCCACTCGAGCCTGCGTTTACCAGGTCTGTGAAGGAAGAATCTTCATGGTGCATTACCCGAGAGGGGAGGGGGAGGATTCCTTCTGAACAGTGCATGGATGGGCTCTGTCCAGCAGGCAGTTTCTGAGCAAGCTGATTTACAGGGCGCTGGATCTCATAACATGTCGCCGGGCGGACAAAGGCTGTGAAACATTTACTCCCTTCCCCACTGATTAAGGAACTTTGTGCCTTTGTTTCGAGGTGTCCATTCAGCTCTGGGCACTCCTCTCCCTTTGGAAGAAGCAAAGAATTATGGTCGGCCAGGCTCCCATCACACAGTCACTGATCAAAGCCCAGAGGTGAAGCAACAAGAGACCATCGTGGCACTGAGCAGATGAAGGACAATTACCAAATAATTGACATTCCTTTAATTCACTTGCAGTGCTGCCCCATAGCAACAACACCTCCACTGTAATGTATGGCTTCGAAAGTTCCTGACCTCGGCTAATGGTACATGTAGCTCGGGAATAAATTGGTGGTTCAACTCCTAATGAGTACTGTTCATTTTCCTTCCAGCTTTCCCTATAACTACACTTCGCCAATGAAGCTTAACGAAGATTCACCCATTCCTTTGCTCGGTGTCGTTTACCTTAGTTTTAGAGATGCGGCCTGGGAACAAGCTCATCGGCCTGCCGAGGCCACGCCAACCGTCAGTCAGCCGTTCACACTCGTTCTCTGCTATCTCACTTTCTCATCGACTCCGCACGCACCAGAGGAACTTTTACAGAGGCTTAGTTAACCTACGAACCCCACGCGTCCTTGGGATGTGGGAGGAAGCCTGAGCACCCGCAGGAGACCCACGCGGTCACAGGGAGAAGGTGCAAACTCCACACAGACAGCTACTGAGGTCAGAATCAAACCCAGGTCTCTGATGCTGTGAGGCGGCTGCTCTACCGGCTACGCCACTGTGTCTTTTTTATAAAACGTTTTCCAAGTCTTGCTGTGCTCTTTTCGTTTCACTACCCCACCCCAAGTTATCCACGCCTGCATCGAGTATTTTGTTTTGAGGGTATTTTCCATGCACGGGCAAGTCTAAATCATCCACTAGTTGTACATCGTAATCCACTTCAAACTCTCAATCGATCAACATCTAAGATAATTAGGGGATTGGACACATTAGAGGCAGATAACATGTTCCCAATGTTGGGGGAGTCCAGAACAAGGGGCCACAGTTTGAGAATAAGGGGTAGGCCATTTAGAACGGAGATGAGGAAGAACTTTTTCAGTCAGAGGGTGGTGAAGGTGTGGAATTCTCTGCCTCAGAAGGCAGTGGAGGCCAGTTCGTTGGATGCTTTCAAGAGAGAGCTGGATAGAGCTCTTAAGGATAGCGGAGTGAGGGGGTATGGGGAGAAAGCAGGAACGGGGTACTGATTGATAGTGATCAGCCATGATCGCATTGAATGGCGGTGCTGGCTCGAAGGGCTGAATGGCCTACTCCTGCACCTATTGTCTATTGTCTATTGTCTATTTAGCCCAGAAACGACACAATCAATGACCTCTCAGCCAATTTCTTTTGAACTGGGATGGTTGCTTATGAGATCTCGGGTGTGTGGGTTAGGGTGGCACTGTGGTGCAGCTGGTAGAGCAGTTACCTGCCACCTCCAGGCACCTGGGATCGATGCTGCCCTCCATTGCTGGCTGTGTGGGGTTTTCACCTGTGACCCAGGTTCAATAGTGCTTTATTAGTCACATATGCAACTGCACAGTGACATTTTTGTTGCCTCCATTACACCTGCAGGTGCCATTACACACCTGGAGTACTGTGTGCAGTTTTAGTCTCCAAACTTGAGGAAGGACATTCTTGCGATTGAGGGCGTGCAGCTTAGGTTTACTAGGTTAATTCCCGGAATGGCGGGACTGTCGTACGTTGAAAGACTGGAGCGACTGGGCTTGTATACTCTGGAATTTAGAAGGGGATGAGAGGGGATCTTATTGAAACATATAAGATTATTAAGGGATTGGACACATTAGAGGTAGGAAACATGTTCCCGATGTTGGGGGAGTCCCAAACTAGGGGCCACAGTTTAAGAATAAGGGGGAGGCCATTTAGAACGGAGAGGAGGAAAAACTTTTTCAGTCAGAGAGTTGTGAAGCTGTGGAATTCTCTGCCTCAGAAGGCAGTGGAGGCTAATTCTTTGGATGCTTTCATGAGAGAGTTAGATAGAGCTCTTAATGATTGCGGAGTCAAGGAATATGGGGAGAAGGCACGAAGGGGGTACTAATTGTGCATGAACAGCCATGATCACGGTGAATGTTGGTGCTGGCTCGAAGGGCCGAATGGCCTACTCCTGCGCCTATTGTCTATTGTCTATAATGTCCAAAACCCGGTTGGTCCCAGTGTGGCCATCTTAGTGTCCTGGGGGTGCCTCCTGCAACCGACCTTAATGGCTTTCCTACAACATCCGAAAGACCTGTAAGGTTGGTAGATTAATTGGCCACTGTAAATTGCCCTTATTGTATAGTGAATGGGCGCTACTGCGAATGTGTGGAGAATGGGCCACATGGGAAATTATCAGGGATTGCTTCATGAGCTAGCAGAGATATGATGAGCTGTAAGGCCTCCTTCAATGTTGCCTGGAATTATGGAAACCTTGTTTTGTTCAAGATTGGCCCTGACAGAAAGTCCAAGTTCGACTTTGTGGCAGAAGCAACAGTGTTTGAGGCCATAAAAGTAATTGACTAATTTGCTGTGCATTGCATAAACAATGCTGTTTATTGAGATTTTATCACTTCAGTGAGACTTATACATTTAGGTTTATAGCTTGGCAAGACTCTGCTATGCTATTATCCAATGTGCTCCTCTATAATGGCAGAGTTTTTTGGAGGCGAGTCAAAAACCTCCAAAGTCAGCACCCGCTCGTGAGAGAATCTAAGACCAGAGGGCCCAGCCTTAGAAAAAAACAGACGAACTTTAAAATGGAGATGAAGACTTTATTTGATCAGAGGGTGGAGAATCTGTGGAATTCTTTGCCACAGACAGCTGTGGAGGCCAAGTCATTGGGCATTTTTAAGGCGGAGATTGATAGGTTCTTGATTTGTAAGGGCATCAAAGGTTACGGGGACAAGGCAGGAGAATGGGGCTGAGAGGGAAAGATAAATCAGCCATGATCGAATGGTGAAACAAACTCAATGGGCAAAAAGGCCTAATTTTGCTACTGTTCAGATCTACATTTAGGGTTCTGGTGAGGACACACCTGGAGAACTGTTCTCCATACCTGGAGAACAAACACCTAGAATTCTTCTTCTTATTTAAGAAAGGATACACTGACATTAGAAGCTGCCCAAGAGAGATTTACTGGGCTAATTCCAGAGATGAAAGGGTTGTCTTATCACAAGAGGCTAAAGGAATTAGATCAACACAGTTTGGAGTTCATGTTGAAGCATCTATGACCTTTAGGGGCATCACAGGTCAGACATCGAGATGTTTCCACTCAAGGGAGAATCTCGAATGAGGTGACAAGGTTACAATATTAGGGGAAATAAAAGCGCTGTGCTGGAGTAACACAGCGGGTCAGACAGCATCTCTGGAGGCCCACCACAAATTGGAGGAACAGCACCTCATATTTCGCATGGGCAGCTGACAACCCAGCGTTATGAACATTGACATCTTTAACTTTAGATAGCTCCTCTGTCCCTCTCTTCCCCCTCGCCCTTCCCAGTTCTCCCACTGTCTTCCTGTCTCCCACTACATCCTTTCTTTGTCCCGCCCCCTCCCCTGAAATCAGTCTGAAGAAGGGTCTCGACCCGAAACGTCACCCATTCCTTTTCTCCTGAGACGCTGCCTGACCCACTGAGTTACTCCAGCTTTTAGTAATACCTTCTCTGGAGGACATGGATAGATGTTTCGGAACATGGAACACATTTCGGATCAAGGCCCTTTTCAAGAGTGCAGCCTGACCCGCCGAGTTACTCCAGCACTTTGTGTTTTTTTCTAGTAAATCTTTTTGTAAGGCATCTGGAGTTCCTTGTATCTTCTCTATTGGGGGGTGGTCATTAAAAGTGGCCGTAAGACATTTTTCGTGCAGAGGGCTGGTGAGTCTCTGAAATTCTCTCATCCAGAGCGTAGTGGAGGATAGTTCATTGGAGATATTTAAAGAAGAAATCAATACATTTTTGAAATGTCAGGGAACGAAGGGCAATGGAGAGCTGGCGCAGAAGAGGAGTAACTGATCATCTATGAAATGGCGTGACAGGATTGAGGGACCGAATGGCCTACTCCTGCTCCAAGTATTCTTTTGTTAATTCTTTCCTACAGCATCCCAGGAGGCTGTTTGTGGCCATCAGTCCTGAGCTCCTGGAAATAGGTTCCACTCTCCTTTTCCCCTGAGCTCTGTGATAAGGGCCGCACGGTGGCGCAGCGGTAGAGTTGCTGCTTTACAGCGAATGCAGCGCCGGAGACTCAGGTTCGATCCTGACTACGGGTGCTGCACTGTAAGGAGTTTGTACGTTCTCCCCGTGACCTGCGTGGGTTTTCTCCGAGATCTTCGGTTTCCTCCCACACTCCAAAGACGTACAGGTATGTAGGTTAATTGGCTGGGTAAATGTAAAAATTGTCCCTAGTGGGTGTAGGATAGTGTTAATGTGCGGGGATCGCTGGGCGGCACGGACTTGGAGGGCCGAAAAGGCCTGTTTCCGGCTGTATATATATGATATGATATGATATGATAATATGCTCTGCCAATGCTATCCAAACCCTCTTCAGAAAGTGATGTTCGGATCTATTCCTCTCATCCTTCACAATGGGTTTATTGAAAAGCAGCTCAACAAAGCAACCACCATTAGCACTAAGCATTCTGATGTTTAGTTCAGTTTAGTTTAACTTAGAGACGCAGCGCAGAAACAGGCCCTTCGGCCCACCGAGTCCGCGCCAACCACCAACATTATCTTACACACCAAGGGATAATTTACATTTAAACCAAGCTAATTAACCTTCAAACCTGTATGTCTTTGGAGTGTGGGAGGAAACCGAGGAAAGCCCACGCAGGCCACGGGGAGAACGTACAAACACCGTACAGACAAGCACAGGATCGAACCTGGGTCTCTGGCGCTGTAAGGCAGCAACTCTCCCGCTACGCCAACGCGACGCCCTATTTTGTTAAACAAGGTGGTGCAATAGGAATGATCTTATAGGGAGCACGGAGCCCCTTTAAGTGGTGCCTGTCTTTTATATTAGGAGGGTTTCGGATGGATTGCTTGTATGGTATTAAAAAAAAAGTACGGTCGGTCGGTCGGTCGTTAGTACAAGTTCTTGGGCTTCAGCCGCAAGAACGTTGCCATTTTCTTTGAAAGTGCTGAAATGAGCTGTTCAACTGCTGCAGCACCTCAACAAGTGGAATGGGTTGTATATTTTCAGGCTTGAATTGATAGAACAATTGATATTTGTGCTCCTTTCAAAATACTCATTGTGGATGAAACAAAAGCACCTTTGTGCCCGAGTATATCGGCGATAAATTGGTTTTGGTGGTATTAATGGCTTCCAAGTAAACAAAACACATGACATCACTACCTCAAATGACTGGAGACTAAAGTGTGCCTCCATAAACTTTGATCTGCTGCCAATTTTGTTTAAAAAAGAAAACGTCTTGAATAATGGGTGACATTGTGAAGTGAACTGAAATTCGATATCTAATATAATTTAATTGATTTTCAATATGTGTTTAAAAATCTTATCTCAAAGGTTGGTCTCTCTCGGCTCACAAGCGATCCTTCATGAGATGTCCCCCCCACACCCCCCCCCCCCCCCCCATCCTTTTCCATGTTACGATCCAAGTTTCCGATTTCCCAGACTGTCACTGGGCCTGGTCTTTGTTTCCACGAGTGGGAGAGTCTAGGACTAGAGGTTATAGCTGCAGAATTAAAGGATGTTTTTTTAGGAAGGAGATGAGGAGAAATTTCTTTCGTCAGAGGGTGGTGAATCTGTAGAATTCTTTGCCACGGAAGGCTGTGGAGGACAAGTCAGTGGATATTTTTAAGACAGGGATAGATTCTTGATTAGTACGGGTGTCTTCTCTCCAGAAATGCTGCCTGTCACACCCTTCTTCAGACTGACACCAGGGGGGATAGATAGATAGATAGATAGATAGATAGATAGATAGATAGATAGATAGATAGATAGACAGACAGACAGACAGACAGACAGACAGACAGACAGACAGACAGACAGGCAGACAGACAGACAGACAGACAGACAGACAGACAGACAGACAGACAGACAGACAGACAGACAGATAGATAGATAGATAGATGTGAAGGTGTGGAAACAGGATAAAGGGGATGGAGATCAAGGAAAATGTAGAATAGATCATTGTTACCTGGGAGAAGCCAACAGAGACAAAATGTAGTCGGAGACAGTCAGACTGGTCGGAGAACAGGGAAGGAGGAGGGATGGAGAGAGAGGGAAAGCAAGGGTTACTTGATGTTAGAGAAGTCAATGTTCATACCGCTGGGGTGTAAGCTGCCCGAGCGAAATATGAGGTGCTGTTCCTCCAATTTGCACTGGATCTCATTCTGACAAAGGAGGAGGCCCAGGACAGAAAGGTCAGTGTGGGAATGGGAGGTGGAGTTAAAATGTTTAGAAACCGTGATGGACCTTGACAAAGACCTTGCTGAAGTCCACACGGACAACATCTACCACCCTGCACTCATCAATCCCCTTGGTCACCTCTTCCAAAAACTTAATCAAAGTTGTGACGTATTTAAGGTTGTGACCCCCTCACATTTATCCCACAGGATGGATATCTGGTTCACGTCTCTCTGCCCTCCCCCTGGAACTGACAATCGCTTTCTTTGCATCCACTGTGACAGAACTGAGATTATAGTGGACACAGCAGATGCTGGCTTACAAACAAAGGCACAAAGTCCCAGAGTATCTCGGCAGGTCAGGCAGCATCTCAGGAGAACGTGGGTAGGTGATGACCCTTCTTCAGACTAATTTTGGTGGGTGGGGGGGGGGGGGGGGTGAGGGAGGGAGGGAGGAAGCCAGAGGAGAGGAGGGATAAGACAAACCAGGTGAGTGATAGGTAGATACAGGTGAAAGGGGTGTGGGGTGGGGGGTTGGGGTGGGGGGGGGGGGGGTTGGGGGGGTAGGCAGGTGTTTGGACAAAGGCCAGAGTGGAAAATACAAAAGTGGTGAGTGGAATTTTTTGAGGATGTAACTAGGAAAATTGACAAGGGAGAGTCAGTGGATGTGGTGTACCTAGACTTTCAGAAAGCCTTCGACAAGGTCCCACATAGGAGATTAGTGGGCAAAATTAGGGTACATGGTATTGGGGGTAGGGTACTGACATGGATAGAAAATTGGTTGACAGACAGAAAGCAAAGAGTGGGGATAAATGGGTCCCTTTCGGAATGGCAGGCAGTGACCAGTGGGGTACCGCAAGGTTCGGTGCTGGGACCCCAGCTATTTACGATATACATTAATGACTTAGACGAAGGGATTAAAAGTACCATTAGCAAATTTGCAGATGATACTAAGTTGGGGGGTAGTGTGAATTGTGAGGAAGATGCAATAAGGCTGCAGGGTGACTTGGACAGGTTGTGTGAGTGGGCGGATACATGGCAGATGCAGTTTAATGTAGATAAGTGTGAGGTTATTCACTTTGGAAGTAAGAATAGAAAGGCAGATTATTATCTGAATGGTGTCAAGTTAGGAGGAGGAGGAGTTCAACGAGATCTGGGTGTCCTAGTGCATCAGTCAATGAAAGGAAGCATGCAGGTACAGCAGGCAGTGAAGAAAGCCAATGGAATGTTGGCCTTCGTAACAAGAGGAGTTGAGTATAGGAGCAAAGAGGTCCTTCTACAGTTGTACCGGGCCCTGGTGAGACCGCACCTGGAGTACTGTGTGCAGTTTTGGTCTCCAAATTTGAGGAAGGATATTCTTGCTATGGAGGGCGTGCAGCGTAGGTTCACTAGGTTAATTCCCGGAATGGCGGGACTGTCGTATGTTGAAAGGCTGGAGCGATTGGGCTTGTATACACTGGAATTTAGAAGGATGAGGGGGGATCTTATTGAAACATATAAGATAATTAGGGGATTGGACACATTAGAGGCAGATAACATGTTCCCAATGTTGGGGGAGTCCAGAACAAGGGGCCACAGTTTAAGAATAAGGGGTAGGCCATTTAGAACGGAGATGAGGAAGAACCTTTTCAGTCAGAGGGTGGTGAAGGTGTGGAATTCTCTGCCTCAGAAGGCAGTGGAGGCCAGTTCGTTGGATGCTTTCAAGAGAGAGCTGGATAGAGCTCTTAAGGATAGCGGAGTGAGGGGTATGGGGAGAAGGCAGGAACGGGGTACTGATTGAGAGTGATCAGCCATGATCGCATTGAATGGCGGTGCTGGCTCGAAGGGCTGAATGGCCTACTCCTGCACCTATTGTCTATTGTCTATTGTCTATTGTCTATAAGAGATGTGAGTTGTGAAGCCGGAGGATGGAATGTAGATGGGAGGGGATTGGAAAGCAGAGAAATGGGTGAGAGTCGAGGTGGGACACAGGTAAGGTGGGTGGGGTGGAGGGGGGGGGGGGGGGGGGGAAGGGTTGTTTTTAGGTTGACTACCTAAAATTGGAGATTTGGAGAGCTGGTGCCGTTAGGTTGTCAGCTACCCAAGTGGAATTTGAGGTGTTCATATCATATCATATATATATCATATCATATATATACAGCGCGGAAACAGGCCTTTTCGGCCCACCAAGTCCGCGCCGCCCAGCGATCCCCGCACACTAACACTATTAACACTATCCTACACACTAGGGACAATTTTTACATTTACCCAGCCAATTTACCTACATACCTGTACGTCTTTGGAGTGTGGGAGGAAACCGAAGATCTCGGAGAAAACCCACGCAGGTCACGGGGAGAACGTACAAACTCCGTACAGTACAGCACCCGTAGTCAGGATCGAACCTGAGTCTCCGGCGCTGCATTCGCTGTAAAGCAGCAACTCTACCGCTGCGCTACCGTGCCGCCCATACCGTACCGTGTTGTTCTCGAAGTTTGCCTGTGGCCTCACTCTGGCAGTGGAGGAGGCCCAGGTCAGCAAGGTCAGTGCGGGAGGGAGGCACAAAACGTTGGAGCGACACAGCGGGTCAGGCAGCATCTCTGGAGAAAAGGAATAGGTGACGTTTTAGGGTTGAGAGCCTACTTCAGACTGAGAGTCAGGGGTGAGTGGGAAAGGAGAGTTATGCAGAGGGTACATAGAACAAACGAATGACAGATATGCAAAAGGACAAATCAAGGAAGGTCAGTATGGGAATGGGAAGGGGAGATAACGTGGTCAGCAACCATTTATCCATGGCAGTGCTGGGTGCCAGACAGGGTTCCTAGTCGGGAAAGCTCCCACAACAAGAACTCCTGGCTTTTCAACATTGTGGATGTGCCGATGTCCTCGTCTCTACTGTCAACCCGTGGCTGACTCATCGAAAGCTGTGTCATGGCCACGTTTGTCCGTGGGCCTTTTAAGAGCAGCTTGCCTTGGTGGAATTTAGTGCGGCACTCAGCCAACTGTGCTACAGGCCAAGTTCCCAGGGCACGTTCTCCACGTGTCAGATGTCTATTAGAAACAGCGAGGGAGCCGGCGCTGTAAACCATTGGCGCTGGTGTGCCTGTAACATAAGCCCACCCCGTCCTCATTCCGAAATCCTTGCGGACCTAACGCTCTGTCCAAGGGTGCCGGGCGCACGCATTCGGTACAAGCGTGGGTAACTTGGCCAGCTTTCCCTAACACGCTGGTCACGGAGCTAACAGAGGGATTTGGACTAATTTAGAGCTGTGAGGTGTGTTTAATGACTAACATCTGCAGTAATGTTATCTAATTGGGAATATGTGATCTTTCCACAACTTATGGCTTGGCTCAATGGATGCATTCTCACCTCTGAGTCAGAAGGTTGAAGGTTCAAGCCCACTCAGGGGACTGTAGCACACAGCTCGGTGTAATTGTTTATTACATCCACTCTCTGGCTTTTCCTGGCTGTCAATGACGTTTCAGGAGTGTGTAACATTTCTCCAATGCCAACTGCTGTGATTGTCAAAGAATTCCTGCATTGAGAGTGGAAAAAAGGAACTGCAGATGCTGGTCTTGCAAGCGAAGACACGGCATGGTGGCGTAGCTCAGGAAGGTCAGGCAGCATTTCAGGAGAACATGGAGAGGTGACGTTTCGGGTCGGGACCTTCCTCAGACTGATTGTAGGGGGGGGGGGGGGGGTGGATGAAGCTGGAATAGAGGGCCGGCAGGACAAAGCCTGGCAGGTAAAAGGGATTTTTTGAAGGGCACTTGGTTGAACAAGGGCCAGAGATGGAAAGACAGGATGATGTGAGACAGTAGGATTGAAGAGTTGCGAATTGTGAAGCTGGAGGAAGGAATGCATGTGAAAGGGGAGGGGGAGGAGAGAGAAATTGTTGCGAGTCCAGGTGGGGCATCTGCCTATCTAATAAACCCCTCACCTATATCGGCCTATTACCGCCAAGGCTTTGCCTTGCCCTTCCTCTCTTCCAGCTTTCTTTCCCCCCCCTCCTAACATCACCCTGAAAGAGAGTCCTGACCTGAAACGTCACCGATCCATGTTCTGCTGAGATACTGCTTGACCCACTGAACTGCTCCAGCACTCTGTGCTTTCTCTCCTCCCTTCTGTTCAGTTGTTTGCATGTGGTGAGATTCAGGCAATGCCAATGAAAGATAAATCATTTTTACGGTGGCGCAGCTGTCGAGTTGCTGCCTCAGGAAGCTAGAGACCCAGGTTCGATTCTGACTACGGATGCTGTCTGTATGGAGTTTGTACGTTCTCCCCGTGACCATGTGGGTTTTCTCCGGGTGCTCCGGTTTCCTTCCACACTCCAAGGACATACAGGTTTGGCGGTTCATTTGGCTTCGGTAAAAATTGTAAATTACCCCTTGCGTGTAGGGTAGTGTTAGTGCATGGGGATTGTTGGTCAGCATGGGCTTGGTGGGCCGAAGGGCCTGTTTCATGTTCATAAGTTTAGAAGTGATAGGAGCAGAATTAGGCCATTCGGCCCATCAAGTCTACTCTGCCATTCAATCAAGGCTGATCTATCTTTCCCTCCATTCCCATAACCCCTGCCACCCGTACTAATCAATAATCTATCTCTCTTCCTTAAAAATGTCCATTCACGTGGCTTCTGTGCCATTTAATGAATTATTCTGTGATATTTTGAGGTCTTGATTTCCAGAGGGCACTGTAACAAGTCGTTACATGTATCACAAACCACTGAGGTCCCAGCACAGTTCCCTGTGTAACTCCACTGGTCACAGACTTTCAGCCAGATTAACACTTCCACCACAACCTGCTGTCTTCTATGAATGAGCCAATTCTGAATCTAAAAATGACCATGCATCCTCTGCATCTTAATCTCCTTGATCAGCCTGCAATCTTCTCCCTGTACCTTGGTCCATGTAACAATAATAAACCTCAACCTAAGCTTAAATCTAAACCTGGAAGTGTTTCCAATTTTGATCTCTAGCTGTCAGTCTATGCCATTGGATCAAGGTCAGTAATTTAACCACAGCTTTACCTGGGTTCAAAAGGGCACTGTGCTGGAGTTACACAGGGATCTGTGGTGGGACCTCAGTTGTTTGCGATACATGTAACGACCTGGCACAGTGCCCTCTGTGGTACAGCAGTCGAGTTGCTGCCTTAAAGCGCCAGAGACCTGGGTTTGATCCTGACTGCAGGTACAACCTCATCTATTATATCCGCAGCTCCAGATGTCAACTTCTTTCCATCGGCGAAGCCAAATGCAGGCTCGGCGATCGCTTCGCTCAACACCTGCGCTTGGTCCGCATTAACCAATCTGATCTCCCGGTGGCCGAGCACTTCAACTCCCCCTCCCATTCCCAGTCTGACCTTTCTGTCATGGGCCTCCTCCAGTGCCATAGTGAGTCCCACCGGAAATTGGAGGAACAGCACCTCATATTTCGCCTGGGCAGCTTGCAGCCCAGCGGTATGAACATTGACTTCTCCAACTTTAAATAGTTCCTCTGTCCCTCTCTTCCCTTCCCCCTTCCCAGTTCTCCCTCTATCTTCCTGTCTCCACCTATATCCTTCCTTTGTCCCGTCCCCCTGACATCAGTCTGAAGAAGGGTCTCGACCCGAAACGTCGCCCATTCCTTCTCTCCTGAGATGCTGCCTGACTTGCTGAGTTACCCCAGCATTTTGTGAATAAATACATAGAAACATAGAAAATAGGTGCAGGAGTAGGCCATTCGGCCCTTCGAGCCTGCACCGCCATTCAATATGATCATGGCTGATCATCCAGCTCAGTAACCTGTACCTGCCTTCTCTCCATACCCCCTGATCCCTTTAGCCACAAGGGCCACATCTGTCTGCAGGTGCTGTCTGTATGGAGTTTGTACGTTCTCCCTGTGACCTGCGTGGGTTTTCTCCGAGACCTTCGGTTTCCTCCCACACTCCAAAGATGTACACGTTTGTAGGCTAATAGGCTTGGTCTAATCATAAATTGTCCCTAGTGTGTGTAGGATCGTGTTGTTGTGCGGGGATCGCTGGTTGGCGCGGACATGGTGAGCCAAAGAGCCTGTTCCTACACAGTATCTCTTAAACGGAACTAAATTAAACCATCATAGTGCAGCACAGTTCACCGTAGAAACATCGTTTTCTCTCTCTTTGTGATGGAGATGCTCATACTGTTTCATCAGACACAGTAAACCCTCGTAGCATGGAAGTGGCAAATCAAGATGCAGCCATACCTGACGTACTTCAAGCATTATCCTTGACCAGAGATGTTTTGATCTCACAAAATAGCCACTCATTGTATTGTGAAGCATGATTCATTGTGACATTGTGTCCATCTCTTTCCTACTGCTTCCAGTGCATTTATAAAAAAATATATAAAAAAATGTTGTGGTGACCGTATAATAACAGAAGCACCTGGATAACGATCCAAAGACTTGATTAACTACATTGCAAGCACGACTTCACGCCTGCACGTTCCACTTACACTAACCCGAATCTCGCAAACAGTGGTCACTCAAAAGCTAAAGGGGCGTGACTACAAAAGCATGATGCATAACATGAGTGACACCATTACACTAATCTACAATGAGCAGATCAGTCCTGGGACAGGCAGAAGCCCCACCATCGCCTCACCGGAGAACTGTACACAAGATGATGGGGAAGTAAGAAGTCTAGATGGAATGAATAGTTTGAAAAGCTTGGCAGAACTACTCTTTAGACTTCTTAGACTTTAGAGATACTGCGCGGAAACAGGTCCTTCGGCCCACCGAGTCTGTGGCATCCAGCAATTGCCCCGAACACTATCCTACACACTAGGGACAATTTTACAACTTACCCGAAGCCAATTAATCTACAAACCTGTACGTCTTTGGTGTGTGGAGGAAACCGGAGAACCCGGAGAAAACACAGGAAGAATGTACAAACTTCGTATAGACAGCACCTGTAGCCAGTGTACATCGGCAAAACCAAACGCAGACTCGGCGATCGCTTCGCTCAACACCTGAGCTCGGTCCGCGTTAACCAATCCGATCTCCCGGTGGCTGAGCACTTCAACTCCCCCTCCCACTCCCAGTCTGACCTTTCTGTCATGGGCCCCCTCCAGTGCCATAGTGAGGCCCACCGAAAATTGGAGGAACAGTACCTCATATTTCGCCTGGGCAGCTTGCAGCCCAGCGGTATGAACATTGACTTCTCCAACTTTAGATAGTTCGTCTGATCCTCTCTTCCCCTCCCCCTTCCCAGATCTCCCTCTATCTTCCTGTCTCCACCTATATCCTTCCTTTGTCCCGCCCCCCTGACATCAGTCTGAAGAAGGGTCTCGACCCGAAACATCGCCCATTCCTTCTCTCCTGAGATGCTGCCTGACCTGCTGAGTTACTCCAGCATTTTGTGAATAAATACCTTCGATTTGTACCAGCATCTGCAGTTATTTTCTTATAGCACCCGTAGTCAGGATCGAACCCGGGTCTCTGGCGCTGTTAGGTAGTAGCTCTACCACTGTGACATAGAACTTATATAACATATAACATACAGCTCCCCTTAATGAAGTACTCATTTATCCTGTGGTGACCTTGTTTTTTATGTTATGATTTCCTTGCTTCCCACCAAGGCAAATTCCTTGTACGTATACATATTTGGCTAATAAAATTTATTCAATTCAATCCAATTCAATTCAATGTTATTGAACCCCGAGAGGATTTTCCATATATATGCGGGGCTTTGACAATTTGAAACTCTGTAAAATTTTGAAGGCAAGATGATGATCCCCTTAACAATGCAGTGAGTTGGCATTTGATGATGGAAGTTTAAGTAATATTTGCAGAGCTGTGCTTTGGCCGTGGCTGGTGTGTGTCAGAGTGGTACCAAGCTCTGATTAGACCTGTCCTGCCTCTGTTCTCAGTCCTTGGGTATCATATCTCCATAAGGCTCTGACCTTAAAGTTCTAACAGGTGGCACCAGTTCACCAGAATGATATTGAAATAAAAGGTTCAATTATCATGATTGCAGACTGGGTTTGTGTTCCCCTGTACGAAATGTCAAGGCGTTGTCTGATTGAGGATTCAGGGGTGATGGAAGTGTTCAGAGAGGGTACACAAAAAAACCCGATTTCTGCTGTTGGTCAGCAAGGATGCGTGGAATGAGAGCTTGCTTGTTTCGAGATCGTGCCAGGAAATTCCCCAAAAAAGGGCAGAGGAATGGCAGATGGAGTTTAAACTGGAAGTGTGAGGTGTCACACTGCGGGAGATGATATGTAAGGGGAAAGTATGAAGGTAAATGACAGGAACCTGATGAACTTTGATGTACAGAGGGATCTTGGGGTGCTGAGAGTGCCAACACAAAATATTATCAGGGCCACCACATGAGGGACCATCTGGATCAATGTGACGCTAGACAGGTATTTTCAGTGGTCAGTCTGAAACTCCTCAGCCACAGGATTTGCAGGTCACTTGTCATTCCAAGTTATATTTACTATCGACGGTCAACTGGAGTGGAGCAGGACAGCACAGCGGTAATGCTGGTGCCTTGCAACGCCAGAGAACCCGGGTTCGATCCTGACTGCAGGTCCTGTCTGCTCGAGTAACTCAGCAGGTCAGGCAGCATCTCTGAAGAACATTAACAGGTGATCTTTGGGGTCAAACACCCCAAGAACAAGGGGCCACAGTTTAAGAATAAGGGGTAGGCCATTTAGAACTGAGATGAGGAAAAAAAAATTCAGTCAGAGAGTTGTGAATCTGTGGAATTCTCTGCCTCAGAAGGCAGTGGAGGCCAATTCTCTGAATGCATTCAAGAGAGAGCTGGATAGAGCTCTTAAGGATAGGGAGTCAGGGGGTATGGGGAGAAAGCAGGAACGGGGTACTGTTTGAGAATGATCAGCCATGAGCATTGAATGGCGGTGCTGGCTCGAAGGGCCGAATGGCCTCCTCCTGCACCTATTGTCTATTGTCTATTGTCAAGCCCATTCTTCAGGCTGCTGAAGGTGTACATATTTTATTTCAAGTAACCAGCTAAAGAGTTACAAATAACATCATGTCATGAACAGATGGTGCGGTGGCGCAGTGGTAGAGTTGCTGCCTTACAGCGCCGGAGACCCGGGTTCAATCCTCACTACGGGTGCTGTCCATACGGTGTTTGTACGTTCCCCCTGTGACCATGTGGGTTTTCTCCGGGTGTTTTGGTTTCCTCCCACACTCCAAAGACACGGCGTTTGCACGTTCTCCCTGCGACCGTGTGGGTTTTCTCCGGGTGTTTTGGTTTCCTCCCACACTCCAAAGACATGCAGGTATGTAGGTTAATTGGCTTCTGTACAGCATTTTGTGACTTTCTTAGATCCAAACATCAACAGGATTCCAATATCTTCAGTAAAATCACCTGTGGACAGTAATCACTGGCTCAAACATCATTTTTTTTAACCACATTCTTTGTGCAATGGTCTCCTCTGGCATTTACAACTGAGAACAAAGAGGAACCCAGAGTGAACTAGTGTATTGGTGTAGGATAGAACTATTTAGTTTAGTTTAGTTTAGAGATACTGCGTGGAAACAGGCCCTTCAGCCCACCGAGTCCGCACCGACCAGCGATCCCCGCACATTCACACTACCCTTACACACACTAGGAACATTTTACGCTTACACCATGCCAATTAACCTACATACCTGTACGTCTTTGGAGTGTGGGAGGAAACCAAAGATCTTGGAGAATACCCACTGGGAGAACGTACAAACTCTGTACAGACAGCACCCGTAGTGGGGATCAAACCCGGGTCTCCACACGACAAGTGCCGTAAGGCAGCAACTCTACCAATGTGCCACCATGTTGACTTGTGGCCATGGGTGATGGCTGACTGATACATGAAGCAATCCACCGTCAAATGTCTCAGCATTCAGGAAGCACCCGTAGTCGGGATCGAACCCTGGTCTCTGACACTGCAAGTGCTGTAAGGCAGCAACTCTACTGCTGCGCCACCGTGCCGTCCTAAAGAACCAATGACAGGTGTACGGGTGTTCATTGGTTGGTGTAGACTCGGTGGGCCGAAGGGCCTGTTTCCTTGTTGCATCTTGAAACAACTCGGATATACTCCTTGGGTTCACTTAACAAGTCAAACAAATTCTCCCGAGAGCCTGCATGTTGAGATTCTGGAAACTCCAGTATTACAAAATCAGAAGTGGGAAATATTTCAGATGGGGCCTTTGCCATTGTAAACAACTTCTTTTTTTTTTTTGTGTGTGTTTACGAAGTGATGCATGAGGTTTATTTTCCCCGAATCATAATTAGCATGTGGTGCGGGGATTTGGCAATCAGTCTGATTTCATTCGAGATAAAAAAGGTCACCGTGTACAAAATATACATTGAAAAATAGCTTGACCAATGCAAAAAACATATGTGGACTTAAAATATAAACTGTGCAGGACCTGATTGGGAAAAAACTGGGCTTTAATCATGCATTAATCTATCATGATTACAAATAACATTAAATCCTGGTTTTATGCTCAGTTGACCTTTCTTTACACTGTGCGTTCAATTTTAGTACACATTGAAGAATCTGGATTTCAACCCATTTCAAAACCTGGATCCCTTTTTATATTAATTTTGTGGAATTCCAACATTTGTTCTGAAAGATCTGACTGTCTTGAACTTCCTCGACATTTCTTGAGGTATTTTAAAGACAGATGCTGAAAAGTATTAATATAAGCCAGGAAAATGAAACTGCAATAGACAATAGACAATAGACAATAGGTGCAGGAGGAGGCCATTCAGCCCTTCGAGCCAGCACCGCCATTCAATGCGATCATGGCTGATCACTCTCAATCAGTACCCCGTTCCTGCCTTCTCCCCATACCCCCTCACTCCGCTATCCTTAAGAGCTCTATCCAGCTCTCTCTTGAAAGCATCCAACGAACTGGCCTCCACTGCCTTCTGAGGCAGAGAATTGCACACCTTCACCACTCTCTGACTGAAAAAGTTCTTCCTCATCTCCGTTCTAAATGGCCTACCCCTTATTCTTAAACTGTGGCCCCTTGTTCTGGACTCCCCCAACATTGGGAACATGTTTCCTGCCTCTAATGTGTCCAATCCCCTAATTATCTTATATGTTTCAATAAGATCCCCCCTCATTCTTCTAAATTCCAGTGTATACAAGCCCAATCGCTCCAGCCTTTCAACTGTGAGGATCAGATATTGATTTACAAAATGCTGGAGTAACTCAGCAGGTCAGGCAGCATCTCAGGAGAGAAGGAATGGGTGACGTTTCGGGTCGAGACCAGATATTGATTGGTTAATTGATATGCGAGTGTCACATGTATTTGGTACAGTGAAATTCTTTGTTCTGCATGCAATACACAATCATGCAAAGAGTCGCCCCGTAGAAACATAGGAAGTAGTTGCAGGAGTGGGCCATTCGGCCCTTCGAGCCAGCACCGCCATTCAACATGATCATGGCTGGTCATCCAGAATCAGTACCATGTTCCTGCTTTTTCCCCACATCCCTTGATTCCGTTAGCCCCAAGAGCTATATCCCTCTCTTGAATCCATCCAGTGAATTGGCCTCCACTACCTTCTGTGGCAGAGAATTTCACAGATTCACAACTCTCTGGGTGAAAAACGTTTTTCCTCATCTCCGATCGAAGGCACTGTACGGTCTGATAAAGTTACAACAGTATTCAATATAGTCCCGATGTCCCTCTTCATTCTCGCCCCCACACAACCCCCCCCCCCCCACCCACACCCCCTCCCCCACCCCTGCCGAGTCCTTTATTGTTCTCGGTTGTAAATGCAAGGGGAAACCATTGAATAAGATGGTCAAAGAATGATGTTTTAGCCAGTGATTACTGTCCACAGGTGATTTTACTGAGTATGTTGGAGTCCTGCAGACATCTGGATGTAAGAAAGACACAAAACGCTGGCGTAACTTAGCGGGTCGGGCAACATTTGCTTGCCTCATTATGTCTCAGACAAACCAGCATCTGCAGTTCCTTGCCGTGACGTTTGGATTTTCTTGCCATCTGAGCCTTGCAACATCATCTTCAGCAGCTCTGGAGATGTATGGGCAGTGCCCAACATTGGTAGACTGGCGAGGGAGAGCACTGTCATTGTGTTGCCCACTCCCCGGCTACGCTAATAGATTGGACCATGCTGGCACCGTGCCACCTGCAGGAGAGGGCGCCCAATGATTCCCCTTGCTCCCCCTGGCCTGGATGCGGCAAGCCCATCGCACGGATGCCCTGCACCTACTCCAGGTTCAATCCCAGGTCTTTGTCAGCATGGTGTGGGAGCTGGGAGTTGGAAATTGCTTGTTCCCCCTCTGGTTCTGACCCAGGTCAGTGCAGGAGGAAATCTCAATCCATCGAAACTCCGTCCAATATTCTCGTCTATGGATCTCGGTTGAATTGGTTTTTGCAAAAGGGAATTCGGTGTCCCACCCACCCTTGTCACAAAGCATGTCCTTTCTAGTCTTTTCGGGAATCATTTTGTTGTGGAATTGCATAAATATACTGGAATGATACTTGCTGGACACTTGGCATTCTTAACAATCCCCCCAGAGTCAGAACTTCAGACTTTACAATAAAATTCATAGTTTAGGAACATCTGAGAGCTTTTTATAAAAAGGGATTAGTTGGATGTGATGTTAAAAAGAAGTTATGATGTGAATTACATACATTAACGGCAAGGGTCAAACTGAAAATAAAGACATCAAGCTTCACAATTGGAAAACAACATGATATTAATTTGCATTCAGATGGTTAGTTGAACCCCTGGAGTGGTCATTATGGTAATCTCTTCATTGAGCCCACTCATAAAAAGGGAGCTTGGATGTTCCAGTAAAACATGGTGACAATGCAATAATCAAAACTGTAGGCTTTTTGCCTCCATTGAATTTCTGCTTGAAATGAGATAGTGCCCTTCATGACAACCCATGAATGCAATCTGTCAAATTGAATTGCATAGCACTGGAAGTTCTATCAAAGAATTAGCACTAAATGTAAAACCATTAATTCCAGCTGAAGCCGCTGGAGATGGAAGAACAGGCAGCTCTTTTCAGCTTTCCCTGGTGTCCAGTTGCGAGTCAGAGATGGGACCGCATCTTTAACTAACTGTTTTGACTTCTGAAGGGTGCAAATTGTACATTCGGTACAATAGCTTTAGTATGAGTGTGAGGTTGTCTCTGCGTCTCGCTGATGGCCCCAGCCCATGTGGGCCTTTCTAATATCTCTCCTCCTCATGGCCGCACTAAAAATCAGAGCACGCTGAGAGTGCTCAGTGGGTCGGGCAGCGTGAGTGGGGAAGGAGTACATCAGGTCAATGACTTCCCCAGAGCACTGAGAACATTTGGAAAATCAGGCGTATTTAACCCTTCAGAGAGAACGCGGCGAGCGAAGGGAATGTTTAGGACAGGGTGGAGATCAAAAGTAGTTGATGGCACCATTTGGTGTTTACTTAAGGTGCGGCACGGTGGCGCAGCAGTAGAATGGCTCCCTTACAGTGCTAGAGACTCGGGTTCGATCCTGACTGCGGGTGCTTTCTGCATGGAGTTTATACATTATAGACAATAGACAATAGACAATAGGTGCAGGAGGAGGCCATACGGCCCTTCGAGCCAGCACCACCATTCAATATGATCATGGCTGATCATTCTCAATCAGTACCCCGTTCCTGCCTTCTCCCCATACCCCCTGACTCCGCTATCCTTAAGAGCTCTATCTAGCTCTCTCTTGAATGCATTCAGAGAACTGGCCTCCACTGCCTTCTGAGGCAGAGAATTCCACAGATTTACAACTCTCTGACTGAAAAAGTTGTTCCTCATCTCCGTCCTAAATGGCCTACCCCTTATTCTAAAACTGTGGATCCTGGTTCTGGACTCCCCCAACATTGGGAACATGTTTCCTGCCTCTAACGTGTCCAACCCCTTAATAATCTTATATGTTTCGATAAGATCCCCTCTCATCCTTCTAAATTCCAGTGTATACAAGCCTAGTCGCTCCAGACCTTCAACATTCTCCCTATGACTGCGTGGGTTTTCTCCGGGATCTCTTGTTTCCTTCCACACTCCAAAGACGTACAGGTTTGTGGGTTAATTGGCTAGGTGTAATTGTAAATTGTCCCTAGTGTGTGTAGGATCATGTTAATAATAATAAGTAGTTTATTCGTCCCACAAGGGGGAAATTTGCAGGGTTACAGCAGCAAAGTGGATAGCAAAAAATAAATAAGCATTCAATAAAAAATTAAAATAGCGGTAATTATCTTAATTTACTGGGCTGCTGGGAGCAGTGCTGGTTGTGCTGTCTGACGGCAGCAGGAAGGAAGGACTTTTGATATCTCTCCTTCACACACTTGGGGTGAAAGGAGTCTGTCACTGAAGGAGCTACTCAGTGCAGTGACAGTGTTCTGCATGGGGTGGGAAGAGTCGGCCAGCAGTGATGATAGCTAGTGTGCAGGGATCACTGATCGGCATGGGCAAGATGGGCTGAAGGGCCTGTTTCCACCCTGTATCTCTAAACTAATGTCGGAGTGGGGGCTAAAGGCTTGATAACAGTGGGATGTCTATCTGGAGAAGGTGTCAATAGAGGGAGGGTGGAGGAGTGAGAAACAGAACAACCTGCAAAAACTATCAACTGCAGGAAAAATAGCTGATAAAAAATCTTAAGTAAATGAGGCTGCTGTTGCTGGTGAACATTTGTTCTGTATCACTCTCTGAGGCTAATCCCAACTTGGAGGAACAGCATCTCATATTTCGCTCAGGTGGAAAGATTCGATCCAGTCTGAAGAAGATTCTCGACCTGAATCGTCACCCATTCCTTCTCTCCAGAGATGCTGCCTGACCCGCTGAGTTACTCCAGCATTTTGTGTCTCTCTACATCACCGTTTATATCTCTCGCTTCCCTTTCCCCTGACTCTCAGTCTGAAGAAGGATCTCGACCTATTCCTTTTCTCCAGAGATGCTGCCTGACCCGCTGAGTTACCCCAGCTTTTTGTGTCTATCTTCGGCTTAAACCAGCATCTTCACTTCCTTCCCATGCATAAATGTCCTCTGTGATGTTTCCTCTTATAACAGTATAACAGTATAACAGTATAACAGAACTTTATTGTCATTCGGTATAAATACCGAACGAAATTTCAGCAGTCACAAGACACAGCAAAAAAGAAAAGAACACAGGACACCCGACCCCAACACCAACATCCATCACAGTGACTCCAAACACCCCCTCACTGTGATGGAAGGCAACAAAACTTCCCCTCCCTTCCCCCCCGCGCCCACGGACAGGCAGCTCGACCCCTACCGAGGCAACCGACACGCACAGGCCCCGCAAGGGGATGGAAGGCCCCGCGGCCGAGCCACACCGGGCACTGAAACGTCCCGCGGCCGAGCCGCGCCGGCGATGTTAAGTCCAGCGGCCGAGCCGCGCCGGGCGATGGAAGGCACCGCGGCCGCTGCTAAGTCCCACGGCCGAGCCGCACCGGACACTGAAACGTCCCGCGGCCAAGCCGCGCCGGCGATGTTAAGTCCAGCGGCCGAGCCGCACCGGGCACTGAAACGTCCCGCAGCCGAGCGTGGTTGCTTTATCATTAGCAATAAATTGTTTGCACAGTGGCGCAGCGGTAGAGTTGCTGCCTTACAGCGAATGCAGCGCCGGAGACTCAGGTTCGATCCTGACTACGGGCGCTGTCTGTATGGAGTTTGTACGTTCTCCCTGTGACCTGCGTGGATTTTCCCCGAGATCTTCGGTTTCCTCCCACACTCCAAAGATGCACAGGTATGTAGGTTAATTGACTGGGTAAAATGTAAAAACTGTCCCTAGTGTGTGTAGGATAGTGTTAATGTGCGGGGATCGCTGGGCGGCGCGGACTCGGTGGGCCGAAGGGCCTGTTTCCGCGCTGTATCTCTAAATCTAAATCTAAAGCTCTTATTTCTGTAGTTGATAGTCCAGTTATTGACCTCTCACTGTCTCCTTACATGGCCATGAGAAAGAAGGTAAGATGGTGAAAGTTCTCTCGTAAGACCTGCATTAATGATACAAAACCTCCTTTATCCTCTGGGCCTCCCCTCAGTGTTAGTTGGGGACCTTTTGGCATCACATCACCTCCGTTTCATTGAGTGAATTTGGATACTGAGAAACTGCAGGAAACTACAGGAAACCAGATGTCATCTAGTCCTCCAGAACACCCGAAGTGCAAAGTCAATCAGGAACCCTGTATCACAGTTTATTTGTCTTCTTTTCCTTGTAAGGTCAAAAGAATGCTCTGCATTTCAACAGCACTTTGAGACATCCCTTAGGTCTCTTCAGCCAGTGAAGCACATTTCCTTCAATAATAATAGTTGAGGGATGTGAAATAGCATACAGGTGCCTGGGTTTAATATATCACCTGAAAGGCAACACTTTGACAGAGTAGACATAAGGTACTGGAGTCATTCAGCAGGTCAGGCAGCATCTCAGGAGAACATGGGTAGGCAACATTTTGGGTCAGGACCCTCTTCAGATATCGCTTGTACATGTTCTCCTGCGATGCTGACTGAACCACAGAGCTAGTCCACCACTCTGTGTCTTCTTTTGTAAAGCAGCATCTGCAGTTCCATGTTTCTATGTTGACAGTGGAAGCTCCACTGTGGAACTTGGCCCCTTAACCTCCTGAGGTGAGAGTGCTTGCTAGTAACCATCGCTGGCACCGCTGTGGTCAAAGTGATTCACCATGGAGACGAGCCTTTTGCTTCCATGGCTCAGTATCACCATGCACGTTGCTCTTACCCATCAAGTCATGATGGAAGCCCTCAGGCCTTTTGACTTCGTTCCAGTGAAATGCTGCTCCATCAGCTTGCAACTCCTCACAATTCGCAAGGGCTCTGCAAACTCGCAGTTGGGGATACGAAGGAAATGGAAAGAAAACGAGGAATGAGAAAGGAATGAGAATGGAAAGCCAAATAGGGAAAGAGCACAAATGATGAAATGAGCTCCAAAAAAATCTGAAGCGTTCAGGAAGATTAACATGTGTGGATATGCGGGCTATGTTTAATAACTCCCATGGCCACCTTGAGCACGAGTAAATCAAGGTCCAGTTAATATCTGTGGGCTCACTTGTAGGAGATATAATAATTACAAATCAAGACTTTGGCTTTCACCTTCTCCTGATGGAGTTGTAAAAGTTAACAAGCTTTGTTTCTCTGGCACGCTGGAGGCTGCATCCACTTAGTCAAGCAGATTCTTGCTTCTTGGAGCATAGTAACACAGTGTCAGGTAAAGCTAAACGACCATAACTTTTTTTTGGTTGATTAGCCCCAATGATTGGAATGGGTGACTTTGACAGGAATGTCAAGGAAGGATAGGAATGTATCAGAAAAAGGTGTGGAGCATTTTCTTTTTTCAAAACCAAGGGCCTGAATAAGAGCCGGAGAGAGGGGCTTGGGTGAGGAGAGCTTGTGGCCAGGGATAATGCCTGTGCAAGACATTAACTAAAGATTGCATTAAGTAATAATGACCTAGGCATGGAAAAATAGTCTAGACATTTGCTTGTTTACATTCGGGAGATTAAGACGTATGAAGCATTAAATAAAATTCATGAGAATGCGTGGGACATTTACACGAATACCTGTGGGAAGCCAACGAGGAAAAAAATATTTTTATGGGATGTTGTTCTTGCCAGTAATACAACAGCAAAACGCCAACACCATTTGTGCTGTGGTCTGAAGGGGACTGTAAATGACAACAACATTTGAGGGCAGCATGGTGGCGCAGTGGTAGAGTTACCGCCTGACAGTGCCAGGTGATCAGATTTCTTCATTCGGGGGGCAGTGCATCTTTGGAATTCACTCCCCCAGCGGACTCTGATCGCTTTGTCACTGTGTTCATTCACAACATTCAAAATTCAGTCAAATCATTCAAAACAGTGGCACGGCGGTAGAATTCCTGCCTCACAGCGCAAGGGACCCGGGTTCAATCCTGACTATGGGTGCTGGCTGTACGGAATTTGTACTTTCTCTCTGTGACCATGTGTGCTTTCTCCGGGTGCTCCGGTTTCCTCTCACACTCCAAAGAAGTGCAGGTTTGTAGGTTAATTGGCTGGTGTAAATTGTCCCTGGTGTGTCGGATAGAACTAGTCAATGGGCCAGCACAGACTCGTTGGGCTAAAGGGCCTCCATCTTTAAAACTAACAACTAAAAACTAAATAAGGAAAAAGAGAGATTCTGATGAATCCATTTTGGAGAAACTGATTTATTCAGAGGGTTGAGATTGGAGAATTTCTAGTCAGCAGGATCAATAGTTTAGTTTAGTTTATAGATGCATGGCGGAAGTAGGCCCTTTGGTTCACCAAGCCCGTGTCGACCAGTGACCCCCACACACTAAGACTATCCTTCACGCACTGGGAACAATTTACAATTTCATCAAGCCAATTAACCTACAACATATACAACCTAATTATCTTATCGAAACATATGAGATTATTAAGGGGTTGGACACGTTAGAGGCAGGAAACATGTTCCCAATGTTGGGGGAGTCCAGAACCAGGGGCCACAGCTTGAGCATAAGGGGTAGGCCATTTAGAACGGAGATGAGGAAAAACCTTTTTCAGTCAGAGAGTTGTAAATCTGTGGAATTCTCTGCCTCAGAAGGCAGTGGAGGCCAATTCTCTGAATGCATTCAAGAGAGAGCTAGATAGAGCTCTTAAGGATAGCGGTGTCAGGGTGTATGGGGAGAAGGCAGGAACGGGGTACTGATTGAGAATGATCAGCCATGATCACATTGAATGGTGATGCTGGCTCGAAGGGCCGAATGGCCTCCTCCTGCACCTATTGTCTATTGTCTATACAGTATGTCTTTGGAGTGTGGGAGGAAACCGGAGCACCCGGAGAGAGCACACACGGTCACAGAGAGAATGTACAACTTCCTTACAGAGAGCACCTGTAGTCAGTTATTCACAAAATGCTGGAGTAGCTCAGCAGGTCAGGCAGCATCTCAGGAGAGAAGGAATGGGTGACGTTTCGGGACCCGAAACGTCACCCTTTCCTTCTCTCCTGAGATGCTGCCTGACCTGCTGAGTTACTCCAGCATTTTGTGAATAAATACCTTCGATTTGTACCAGCATCTGCAGTTATTTTCTGACAGCACCCGTAGTCAGGATCGATCCCGGGTCTCTGGTGCTGAATGGCAGCAACTCTACCGCTGTGACACTGTGCCGGCCATGGTGATGGTTTTTAAGAGGACGCACATGAAGGGGAGGAGTGGATGGACATGTGGCGGTGTTGAGATGAAGCTGGGAAGGGACGCATTAGGAACCCTCTCAGGATGAAAGGGGTATTTCTGAGTTGCCAGTTCCATATCACTTGCATGTCCAAGCTAATTCAGAGTTCTAAAATGCACAAAGCATTGACACCAACCATAAAAAGGTGATTTAGAAGAGAAAGCAGAAATATCTGTGTTAATGCAGGTGTAAAGAAAGAGAGAGAGAGTAGACTTGTAGAATACATCAGGCTACGTGGTACAGACTTAGTGAAGAAGTGAGATTCAGGAGCTGATTCCTAATGTTATCTCCTGATGTAAGGATTCACTACTGCAATTACAGGACCAGATTGCACTGGAGTCAATCTGCACCTCATCTCCCCCACCACCCTCTGATTATCTACACCCCTCACTTCCACCACCCTCTGATTCCCCAATCCGCTCTCTCCCACCACACCTCTCCCCTCTACCCCACCACCCCTCTCCCCCACTCTCCTCTCCCCCACCACCCCTTTCCCCCACTCCCCTCTCCCCCACTACCCTCTCCCCCACCACCCCTCTCCCCCACTCCCCTCTCCCCCCACCCCTCTCCCCCACCACCCCTCTCCCCCACTTCCCTCTCCCCCACTCCCCTCTCCCCCACCACCCCTCTCCCCCACTCCCCTCTCCCCCCACCACCCCTCCCCCCACCCATCTCCCCCACCACCCCTCTCCCCCACTTCCCTCTCCCCACCATCCCCCTCCCCCACTCCCCTCTCCCCACCACCCCTCTCCCCCACTCCCCTCTCCCCCACCACCCCTCTCCCCAAGCCCTCTCTCCCACCTCTCCCTCACTCCCCTCTCCCCCACCACCCCTCTCCCTCACTCCCCTCTCCCCCACCACCCCTTTCCCCCACTCCCCTCTCCCCCACTCCCCCTCTCCCCAAACCTTCTACCCCACACCCCTCTCCTCCAAACCCCTCATGTGTTCCCCACACCCGTCTCCCCCACCCTCCCTCATGTGTTCCCCACACCCCTCTCTCCCACACATCCTCTCCCCCACCACCCCCTATATTTCCCGTACACCCGCCCCACTTCCCCGGCACTAGCCAGCCCCTCTGCCACCTTGACGTCTCGGCATCATGGCTGCCCTGTGATCTGATCAGGCACTGAACAGTGAGGCTGCCCCAGGCTGCCCCACCCTTAGCTTTGTCCATGGGCCACCGGTGGCAACCTCCTGACAACTCATGCTCCCACCCAACCTTCTCATAGCTCATACTGTCTCTCGGCCTCCCAGCAACTGGAGCTTTCCCTCAGCCTTCTGATGGCTTGTGCTGTTGGGATCTTGACAGGGGTCAAGTGGTCCAAATTTCTCTCCTGAAAAATGTTCAACTAACTGCAAAGAAAATCCTTTAAAGTAGGCTCAACGTTTGTTCGTTAACTGAAAACAGAAATATACAGTGAGATACACCGATCAGCCAAAACATTATGACCACCTGCCTAATATGCTGTTGATCCTGTCTGAAAAGGGTCTCGACCAGAAACGTCACCCATTCCCTCTCTCCTAGATGCTGCCTGACCTGCTGAGTTACTCCAGCATTTTGTGATACCTTCTGCTGTTGGTCCTCCGTGTGCAGCCCCATACGCAGCAGGGTGCGATGCACTGTGTATTGTGACACATTCCTCCCGTGACCACCATTAAAATTCTCTGTGACTTGTGCCACAGTCGACCTTCTGTCGGTTCGGACCAGACGGGATAGCCTTCGTTGCCCTCGCGCATCGGTGAGCCTTGGGCGCCCAACACCCTGTCGCCGGTTTGTGGTTTGTCCCTCCTCGGACCACTGTCGGTAGGTACTCACCACTGCTGACCGGGAGCACCCCATAAGCCTTGCCATTTCAGAGATGCTCTGACCCAGTCGTCTGGCCATAATAATTTGGCCCTTGTCAGAGTCGCTCAGGTCTTTACTCCTGCCCATTTCTCCTGCATCCAACACATCAACTTCAAGAACTGACTGTTCACTTGCTGCCTAATATATCCCACCCCTTGACAGGTGCCATTGTAACAAGATGATCAATGTTATTCACTTCGTCTGTCAGTGGTCACAATATTTTGGCTGATCGGTGTATGTTCCTTACAATCCCTGCAGTTTAGAAATTAAGGAACATGACATTTGCAGGCAAGAATTTAATTGTTACACTTCGGTACATATGACAATGAAACACTCTTGAATCCTGACTATTGACCCAGCCAAACATTGACATGGAATGGGGAACGGTGATGTGACACTCTGATACTTTCATGGCCAACACTGCTGTAACTGGCTCTTTCCTCCTGTTTCATGTAATGAAGCTGACACGACGTGAACACTTAACACCAAAGTGACAGGCTGATGGGATTCATCTGCACTGTATATTTCTATGCCTAGAAATTCCCAGTAGTGGCGATGAGCTCATGTAATTGGATCGTCTGCGCTGAACTTGGGATCACTAGTTTACTCATTTCACCTCGGTGATTCCCCTGCCTAAGACAAGAGAGGGGTGGAGAAGTTTTGGGGGGCAGCTCCCATTCCCTTAGTCATACAAAGCCCACTCTTATCAGTGAGGGTCCCAAAGCCTGTTCCCAAAAGATGTTCACCAAATTCTCGCTGGCAGCATGGATGACTTCAGCTTACAGCTATTTGTTAATTAAACTGAGAGTTATTTTTTTCCTAAGGTAGACACAAAAAGCTGGAGTAACACAGCGGGACAGGCAGCATCTCTGGAGAGAAGGAATGGATGACGTTTCGGGTACAGACCCGTCTTCAGACTGAAAAATCACAGGAAAGGGAAACGAGAGATATAGACGATGATGTGGAGAGATAAAGAACAATGAATGAAAGATACGCAAAAAAGTAACGATGATAAAGGAAACAGGCCATTGTTAGCTCTTTGTTGGGTGAGAACGAGAAGCTGGTGCGACTTGGGTGGAGGAGGGATAGAGAGAGAGGGAAGGCCGGGGTTATTTGAAGTTAGAGAAATCAACAATAATACCACTGGCTGTAAGCTGCCCAAGCGAAATATGAGATGCTGTTCCTCCAATTTGCGTTTAGCCTCTCTGACAATGGAAGAGACCAAGGACAGAAAGGTCTGTGTAGGATTGGGAAGGAGAGTTAAAGTGTTTAGCTAGTAGGAGATCAGGTAGGTCCAGGCGGACTGAGCGAAGGTGTTCAGTGATACGATCGCCCAGTCGGCGTTTGGTCTCGCCGATGTACAAGAGTCCTCATCTTGAACAACGGACACAGTAGATGAGGTTGGAGAAGGTGCAAGTGAGCAGGAGGTGCAGGTGTAAAGTATTTTTTTCTCAGCAGGAGAACACATTAAATTTGTTTAAAAAGACGATTGAAGAATAATGCATCTATATTTCCTTGAAAATAGATGAGGTTGCCGTTGGTAGTGAATATAGTCAAGTCAAGTCAAGTCAATTTTATTTGTATAGCACATTTAAAAACAACCCACGTTGACCAAAGTGCTGTACATCTGATTAGGTTCCAATGGAAAAAAAATGAAACATACAGTAGCACGCAAACAGTTCACAGCGCCTCCTCAATGAGCCTCAAAAGCTAGGGAGTAGAAATAGGTTTTGAGCCTGGACTTAAAGGAGTCGATGGAGGGGGCAGTTCTGATGGGGAGAGGGATGCTGTTCCACAGTCTAGGAGCTGCAACCGCAAAAGCGGTTATAGAAGCGCTATTAGAAGCGCTATTCAGAACCGACCTTATTTGCCACCGTTTCAGTTTATAAATGGACAGCCTGACATTCTCCTTTTCACACCAACTTACCAGAAGTATCAGCATAGTACCAGTGCTGAAGTGAGAGATGAACTGGAGCTGTCAGATGTCTGGCAACATTGACTTTGCTGCTGTAACGGGCTTGTGATGTTTACTGCCCGATGTCTGAGGGCTCAGTGTGACCACGGAACCTGAGGATGAATGGGCTGGCTGGGATGCAAACCCTTAGCACAGCGAGCCTGCGCCGACCAGCGATCCCCACACACTAACACTACCCCCACACACAAGAGAGACAATTTACAACTTCCGTTCGTTGCCAATTAACCTACAAAACCCTTTTACTTCTCTGGAGTGTGGGAGGAAACAGGAGATCCCGGAGAAAACCCACGCAGGTCATGGGGAGAGCGTACAAACTCCGTACAGGCAGCACCCGTGGTCAGGATCGAACCTGGGCCTCTGGCGCTGTGAGGCAGCAGCTCTACCGCCGCGCCACATGTCACCCATTACTTTCTAAATACCAACACAAATGTTCTTTCTCCAGCCTGAGTACTACATAGAACATAGAGCATAGAAAACGACAGCACAGGAATGGGGCCAATCAGCCCACAATGGCTGTGCCAAGAACAACTCTGACCTGCCTGCACAGAATCCATGTCCTTCCATTCCTTGCATATCCCATGTGCCTATCCAAAAGTCTCTTAAATGCCACTATGCTATCTGCCTCCACCTCCACCCATTACAGCGTGCTCCAGGCAAGCACCACCCTCGGTGTAAAACAGTTGCCCCACTCATCTCCTTTAAACTTTGCCCCTCTCACCTTAAAGCTAAGTCCTCTAGTGCTTAATTGTTTTACCCAGGGAAAAAAATTCTGACTGCCCACCCCATCCATGCCTCTCCTAATTTTAGATACTTCCCTCAGGTCTCCCCGTAACCTCCAGCGTTCCAGATAAAACAAGGCAAGTCCGTCCACCCTGTATTAAGGGTCGTTGCAACAGAATCAGTCAGAAAGGGTTTGGATGGACACACGCATGAAGATGGAGCAGGTGAAGGTATCTGATGGGATTGCTCTGCCCACTGCTGACATGTACAGGGCTGGCTGATCTCATCCTGTGCCAATGAAATGCAATGATTCTCCACTTCTATATGGCTTTACAAACCACTCAGGTCAGTGGCCAGTTAGATAAATGTAGGCCTTGCCAGTGATGGCTGCCTCTTGAGAATATAATAATAATAATAATAATAATAATAATAATACATTACATTTGTATAGCGCTTTTCTAGAAACCCAAAGACGCTTTACATATTAGATATAACATAAAAATATATAAATAAACGAACAGAAAAGGAAGAATAAGGTGGAGCGATGGTCAATGATTGAAGGCGGTGCTGAACAAGTGAGACTTCAGTGATGTTTTGAATGTGGTGAGTGAGGAGGAGTCTCTGGTGGTTTGAGGTAGTGAGTTCCAGAGGGTGGGAGCAGCGATGGAGAAAGCCCTGTCCCCCCAGGATCTGAGTTTGGTCCGGATGGGGGGGGGGGACAGGAGGTTAGCAGCAGCAGAGCGGAGGGTGCGGGTGGGAGTGTGTCTGTGGAGGAGGTCAGTCAGGTAGGATGGGGCCAGGTTATTGAGGGCTTTGTAGATCATGAGGAGGATTTTGTACTGGATTCTCTGGGGGATGGGGAGCCAGTGGAGCTTGTAGAGGACGGGGGTGATATGGTCACGGGTCGGGGTGTGGGTGAGTAGACGGGCAGCGGAGTTCTGGATGTATTGGTTTATTGATGATTTTTGAGGGTGAACCATAGAGGAGGCTGTTGCAGTAGTCCAGATGGGAGGTGATGAAGGCGTGGATGAGGGTTTCTGCAGCTGTGGAGGAGAGGGATGGACGGAGACGGGTGATGTTTTTGAGGTGGAAGAAGGCTGTCTTGGTGATGTGTTTAGTGTGTACAATCATTGGACTGTAATAGGCATGAATGAACTTCTTTAATAAAGTTTATAGTTATCAATTTCTGCATTTAAGACTAGGGCAATGCTGTATCTAGTCACCAGGTGTCTGTGGAAGTATGTGTTCATAGACAAAGATATGTTTCTTATTGACTGGTTGCACCACGGCCTGGTTCAGCAACTCCAACGCCCAGGTACAATGGAGATTCTGAAAAGTAGTGAACACTGCCCATCCATAATGAGTACGGACCTCCCCACCATCGATGGGATCTACCGGAGATGGTGTCTGAACGAGGCAGCCAGCATCATCAAGGACCAACAGCACCTTGGTCACACTCTCATTTCACTCCTGCAATGTATACGAGTCTGAAAACTGTGACGTGCAGGTTCAGGAACTGCTTCTCAATAACTATCAGGCTATCTATACACCAAAACTCTCGTTTGTTTTCTTGTTTGTGACTGAACGTCAGCCAAAACAGTGCACGATAGCGCGACAATTTTAAGCCCACCTTACTCACCATTGTCACTTTAGTGATAATGCAAGTAGTTTCATTGAAATCGGTGTTATAGTTTTGAAGTTATTCACATCTTAAAGTTTAAAAGGAGGGGAGGGGGAGGGGAGGAGGGAGGAGGGAGGGGGGAAGGGGGAGTGGGGGAGAAGGGAGAGGGGGAGGGGGGGTTGAGGAGAGAGGGGAGGGGGGTTGAGGAGAGAGGGGAGGGGGAGAGGACAGGGTGCTGCACCAATGCAGGAGAGGTTTGGGCCCAAACTTGGTCTAGTTGAACACTACAAATACCAAATAAACTCTGAACTATGAACTGCCTTTATTGCTCTCGGGGCTTCAGGTTTTGTTTTGTTTTGCACTATCTTGGATTTTTACTAATTGAACTTTTTTTATTCACAAAATGCTGGAGTAACTCAGCAGGTCAGGCAGCATCTCGGGAGAGAAGGAATGGGTGACGTTTCGGGTCGAGACCCTTCTCCAGACTAGAACTTTTTTAATGTTTGTTTATTATGTCACCTATTGTGTAGTGTGTACCGCTGCCAGTAAGGATTTCATTGTTTCCTTTGGGTACATATGACCATTAAATACTGTCGACTCTCTTTCTTGACATTTTAAACTGCAATTGAAAAAATAAAAGCAATACAAATGGACCCAGTTTCAGTTTTGTGTGAAAGATAAACACAAAGTACTGGGGTAACTCAGTGGGTCAGGCAGCACCTCTGAAGGAAAAGGATAGGTGACGTTTCTGGTCGGGACTTTTCTTTGTTTCCTCAGCTACAGTTTCGGTGAACCCCACTGATTGTGCTTATCATTAATATTTATTCAGAGATTCTGTAATCCGCTGTTTTTCAATGCTTGGCAGTTTTCAGAAGACTCATTTTGTCTCATTTGAAAATCTTCTTGACTATTTTCCACAGGAAGGAATGGAGTTCAGGTACTCTGCTGTAGAATGAAGTGAACTTACATGGAAATAAACCCTGCTTACATGAAAAGAAGAGACATTGTGATCTGACTTAATTTAATGATGTATAAAATCATGAGAGGAATAGATCGGGTAGATGCACAGTAGAGTCTTGCTCAGAGTCTCTTGGGTAGAGTCTCTTGCTCAGAGTAGGGGAATCGAGGTGCAGAGGACATAGGTTTAAACTTCAAGATAAAGGGGAAAAGATTTAATAGGAATTTCAGGGGTAACCTTTTCACACAAAGGGTGGTGGATGTATGGAACAAGCTGCCAGTGGAGGTAGTTGAGGCTGGGACTATCCCATCGTTTAAGAAACAGTTAGACAGGTACATGGATAGAACAGATTTGGAGGTATATGGGGTAAACGCAGGCAGGTGGGACTAGTGTACAAAAGGCAAATCATGTCTGACGAATCTTATAGAATTTTTCGAGGATGTAACTAGTAGAGTGGATAAGGGAGAACCAGTCGATGTGTTGTATCTGGACTTTCAGAAGGCCTTCGACAAGGTCCCACATAGGAGAATGGTGTACAAACTTAAAGCACACGGTATTGAGGGTTCAGTGTTGAGGTGGATAGAAAATTGGTTGGCGGACAGGAAGCAAAGAGTAGGAATAAACGGGTCCTTTTCGGAATGGCAGGCAGTGACTAGTGGGGTACCGCAAGGCTCAGTGCTGGGACCCCAGCTATTTACAATATATATTAATGATTTGGACGAGGGAATTGAATGCAACATCTCTAAGTTTGCGGATGACACGAAGCTGGGTGGCAGTGTTAGCTGTGAGGAGGATGCTAGGAGGCTGCAGAGTGACTTGGATAGATTAGGCGAGTGGGCAAATGCATGGCAGATGCAATATAATGTGGATAAATGTGAGGTTATCCACTTTGGCGGCAAGAACAGGAAAGCAGAGTATTACCTGAATGGTGACCGATTAGGAGAAGGGGAGATACAACGTGACCTGGGTGTCATGGTGCACCAGTCACTGAAAGCAAGCGTGCAGGTGCAGCAGGCAGTGAAGAAAGCGAATGGTATGTTGGCATTCATAGCAAGAGGATTTGAGTTTAGGAGCAGGGAGGTTCTGCTGCAGTTGTACAGGGCCTTGGTGAGACCGCACCTGGAGTATTGTGTGCAGTTTTGGTCTCCTAATCTGAGGAAAGACGTTCTTGCCTTAGAGGGAGTACAGAGAAGGTTCACCAGATTGATCCCTGGGATGGCGGGACTTTCATATGAAGAAAGACTGGATAGACTAGGCTTGTACTCGCTGGAATTTAGAAGACTGAGGGGTGATCTTATAGAAACATATAAAATTCTTAAGGGGTTGGATAGGCTAGATGCGAGAAGATTGTTCCCGATGTTGGGGGAGTCCAGAACCAGGGGTCACAGCTTAAGGATATGGGGGAAGTCTTTTAGGACCGAGATGAGAAAACATTTCTTCACACAGAGAGTGGTGAGTCTGTGGAATTCTCTGCCACAGAAGGTAGTTGAGGCCAGTTCATTGGCTATATTTAAGAGGGAGTTAGATGTGGCCCTTGTGGCTAAAGGGATCAGGGGGTATGGAGAGAAGGCAGGTACAGGTTACTGAGCTGGATGATCAGCCATGATCATATTGAATGGCGGTGCAGGCTCGAAGGGCCGAATGGCCTACTCCTGCACCTATTTTCTATGTTTCTATGTTTCTATGTGTAGCTGGGATATGTTGGCCGGTGTGGGCATGTTGGGCCGAAGGGCCCGTTTCCGCATTGTATCACTCTATGACTCTATGACTTGCAGGGTCAATGTTTTTTTTAAACTTTAACTTGGTGCTGGCTGCAAGTATGTCCAAATAGGTGACAAGGTCTCCATGGACATGCATTGGGGAGTTCTCTAATGAGAAGGAAGCTCTGGGAAGAGTAGAGTTCTTCCATTAACATGAATGTTTGAATGGGGAAAGACTGGAGTCAGTTGACCTTCCCTGTCTCCTGAGCAGACTGGCAGGGAATGGAAGAAGGGGCCTATAGAAACTCAGAAAGTTCTGATAGTTTTGGGATGAGGGCTCACACTGGAAAAAGAAAATACACCCATTTTAAGTCCTAGGTTATTCTGAACCAGAAAGTATGACCAGAAACAGTTCAAACCAACAGGCCACCACGGAGCAGTGTGCTGTACCTGATCATCGGCCTGAGGAGTGAGTGATAAGCAGTCAAAATCAATGAAATGTCAAATTTAGACCCCCCCTTTAATAGACAATAGACAATAAACAATAGGTGCAGGAGGAGGCCATCCGGCCCCTCGAGCCAGCACCACCATTCAATGTGATCATGGCTGATCATTCTCAATCAGTACCCCGTTCCTGCCTTCTCCCCATACCCCCTGACTCCGCTATCCTTAAGAGCTCTATCCAGCTCTCTCTTGAATGCATTCAGAGAATTGGCCTCCACTGCCTTCTGAGGCGGAGAATTCCACAGATTCACAACTCTCTGACTGAAAAGGTTTTTCCTCATCTCAGTTCTAAATGGCCTACCCCTTATTCTTAAACTGTGGCCCCTTGTTCTGGACTCCCCCAACATTGGGAACATGTTTCCTGCCTCTAACGTGTCCAACCCCTTAATAATCTTATACGCTTCGATAAGATCTCCTCTCATCCTTCTAAATTCCAGTGTATACAAGCCTAAATTCCAGTGTATACAATCTGCAGTTGACCGGTTGCAGGGTGAGAGAGTACACATGTGCTCACCACTGCATCCAGTTCAGATCACAAGGGGGTGCTAATGTTACATGACTGGTTGCACTATACAGATGAGATCTTGGACTGTACAGGTGCTCTCTTGAACCTAGGTGGCAAGGATCACCCTTACAAGGGGCAAATGTCCTGAGAGCACGAAAGGCAGGTATTGAGTTCGTAGCACCGGCATGAATAGATGTGGGAAGTACTCCATCAAACTGGTCAGGAGGAGAGCTTGTCATCTAAGTTTATAGGCTCATAGGTTCTAGGAACAGAATAAGGCCATTCATCCCATCAAGTCTACCTCACCATTCAACCATGGCTGATCTATCTTTCCCTCTCAACCCCTGTTTGTCATCTGGTTTATAACAGGGAATGCCAGCAGTCACCTACCGCCTGACCTCAGGGCTAAACGGGGCTTCCCCTCTTCCATTATAGATGAGGCTCTCACCAGGGCCTCTTCTACATCCCGCAGCTCCGCTCTTGCTCCCCCTCCCCCCGTTCGTAACAAGGACAGAATCCCCCTCGTTCTCACCTTCCACCCCACCAGCCAGCGTATCCAACAAATCATCCTCCAACATTTCCGTCACCTACAACGGGACCCCACTACTGGCCACATCTTCCCATCCCCTCCCCTTTCTGCGTTCCGCAGAGACCGTTCCCACTGTAACTCCCTGGTCCACATGTCCCTTCCTACCCAAACCACCCCATCCCCGGGCACTTTCCCCTGCAATCGCAGGAGATGCAACACCTGTCCCTTTACCTAACCCCTCAAATCCATCCAAGGACCCAAACAGTCTTTCCAGGTGAGACAGAGGTTCACCTGCACCTCCTCCAACCCCATCTATTGTATCCGCTGCTCTAGATGTCAACTTCTTTACATCGGCGAAACCAAACGCAGACTCGGCGATCGTTTCGCTCAACACCTTCGCTCAGTCCGCCTTAACCAACCTGATCTCCCTGTGGCTGAGAACTTCAACTCCCCCTCCCACTCCCAGTCTGACCTTTCTGTCATGGGCCTCCTCCAGTGCCATAGTGAGGCCCACCGGAAATTGGAGGAACAGCACCTCATATTTCGCTTGGGCAGCTTGCAGCCCAGCGGTATGAACATTGACTTCTCCAACTTTAGATAGTTCCTCTGTCCCTCTCTTCCCCTCCACCTTCCCAGTTCTCCCTCTGTCTTCCTGTCTCCACCTATATCCTTCCTTTGTCCCGCCCCCTGACATCATTCTGAAGAAGGGTCTCGACCCGAAACGTCGCCCATTCCTTCTCTCCTGAGATGCTGCCTGACCTGCTGAGTTACTCCAGCATTTTGTGAATAAATACCTTCGATTTGTACCAGCATCTGCAGTTATTTTCCTACACTACCACCTGACCTCATGTCCATGCCCAATATTTAATCCATGAAACCTGCCCTGCTGCATTTATTTCCTGGGATGTGGGTGTTGCAGATTCATTGCCAGGATTCGTTGGCCTCTCCAGTTGTCTATGGGAAAGTAGTGGTAAGCCATGTTCTTAAACTGCTACAGTTACTGTATGAAGGTACCTCAACGTGTAACAGAGAAACATAGAAAATAGGTGCAAAAGTAGGCCATTCGACCCTTCGAGCCAGCACCGCTATTCAATATGATCACGGCCGATCATCCAGAATCAGTACCCCATTCCTGCTTTTTCCCCATATCCCTTGATTCTGTTAGCCCTAACTCTCTCTTGAAAACATCCAGTGAATTGGCCTCCACTGCTTTCTGTGATAGAGAATTCCACAGATTCACAACTCTAACAATATGATGGTGGAGCCAGTGTAAGGGTATTGCTGGTCAGCATGGACTTGATGGGCCAAAGGGCCTGTTTCCATGCTGTATCTCTAGGCTAAACTAGGAGTCTGAAGAAGGGGCCAACCCGAAACATCACCTATCCATGTTCCCCAGAGACGCTGCCTGACCCAGTGAGTTACTCCAGCACCTTGAGTTTTATGCATGATTCCAGCATCTGCAGTTCCTGGGCCTCCTTATATAAGCCCAACTGTATCCAACTCTCCCTTGAATAAAGTAGACTTGGGAGCTGTATGATTTAGACCCAGCAACTGTGATGGACGGACAGTGTGAGACATGGAGGGGACGTTGCAGATGCTGTATACGTCTGATCTTCTTGTCCATCTGAGTGCTGGGCATTGTTAAGCCTACTGCAGTCCCTACAGCTGATGAGCCTCAGAGTGGGTCTTGAGTAGATTGAGGGGGGTTAGGGCTCTGGGAGATCAGCTGGCCAGTGTGAGACCTGCCAGAAAGGGTGAGCTTCAAGGAGAGTGTAGGAAGGAACTGCAGATACTGGTTTACACCGAAGATGGACACAAAATGCTGGAACAACTCAATGGGTCAGGCAGCATCTGCGGAGAAAAGGAATAGGTGACGCTTCAGGCCGACGACGAGACCCTTCAACAGACTGCTTCAAGGGTCTCGACCCAAAGCATCATCTATTCCTTTTCTCCAGAGATGCTGCCTGACCTCTTGAGTGACTCCAGCATTTTGTGTCTATCTTGGGCTTCAAGGAGAGGAGACTGGTGAGCTCTATCTGCTTGGCCCTCTGCCGATCATCCAGGCCATTGATATCCTAAACGTTTCTGTGAAAACAGTGCAGCATGTTAGAAAATCGACCGTCTGCATTTAGAAAATAGCAGCTCCCATGGAAAAGTTTGATTCATATTGACGCACGGAAGCTTGTTTGAGAAAAAGGAAAGTTAAATAAACGATGGATTAATCCAGCATGACCAAAATTGCGTGCAGGTACCTAAATGTAAAAAGGTAATGCCTGATCTCCTTAGTAATAAAGTTATTTAGTTTAGATTAGTTTAGAGATACAGTGCAGAAACAGGCCCTTCGGCCCACCAAGATCGCGCAGACCAACGATCATGCCCACATTAATACTATCCTACACACACTTGGGGCAATTTGCACATACATGAAGTCAATTAACCTACAGACCTGCACGTCTTTGGAGTGCGGGAGGAAACTGAACATCTTGGAGAAAACCTACGCAGGTCACGGGGAGAACGTACAAACTCCGTACAGACGGCGCCCGTAGTCGGGATCGATCCCGGGTCTCCGGCGCTGCAAGCGCTCTAAGGCAGCAACTCTACCGCTGCGCCACCGTGTATTTAAACAATAAATAATAATTTAACAATAAAGATATCTTGGCAATAAAGGTATTTTGGCATCCTCAACCTTTCACATTATCTGTGCATGACATCCTAATTATCGTACGTCAGTCTTTTTAAATGATGTGATGAATCAGCGTTTATAATCTCAGCAAAATATTCAAACGACAGCAAGAGGGATGTAGAAATAACGTTCAGGAAATGGGGAGAAACAAAACCAGAAACCAGGGGTTGTCAATAGGTCTGTGGAGAGAGGCAATCCATTAGTCTTCTTTTGAAGTCCTTCATTTCCCTGGCCATTCAGTATTTAGGGAATGAACCTAGGGAGGCCGGTGGTATGAACGTCGACTTCTCCAACTTTAGATAGCTCCTCTGTCCCTCTCTTCCCCTCCTCCTTCCCAGATCTCCCTCTATCTTCCTGTCTCCACCTATATCCTTCCTTTGTCCCACCCCCCTGACATCAGTCTGAAGAAGGGTCTCGACCCGAAACGTCACCCATTCCTTCTCTCCCAAGATGCTGCCCGACCTGCTGAGTTACTCCAGCATTTTGTGAATAAATCGATTTGTACCAGCATCTGCAGTTATTTTCTTATAGTACCTAGGGAGGGGGTGTTTGGGTGTAACGGGATGTTAACCCTTCCTGCCCGAACCACCCCCTGCCCAAATGCTTTCCCTGCAACTGCAGGAGATGCAACAGGAGGTGCCGAGAGGATGAGACAGTTTCTTCCCACAGGCCATCAGGACTGTTAACTCTCATATCACCAGGGACTAATATAATTTACTGTATTAATTTATTTTTTTGTGTTAAAAACGTTTTTTTCTATTCTGTTTTGTAGTTTTGCACAATCCGCAGGTGTTGCCACTTTCATTTCACTGCACATCTTGTATATGTATGTGACAAATAAACTTGACTTGACTTGGCCTGTCGCTATACCTCCTCCCTCAACTCTGTCCAAGGAACCCGACAGTCCTTTCAGGTGAGGCAGAGGTTCACTTGCACCTCCTCCGACATCATCTACATCATCCATTGATCTAGGTGTGGACATCAGCGAGACCAGAGGTCGCTGAAAACCTTCGCTCAGTCCACCTGGGCCTACGTGATCTCCCTGTTGCTAAACACTTTAACTCCACCTCCCATTCCCTTAGGGACCTTTCTATCCTGGGTCTCCTCCACTGTTGGAGTGAGGACAAACGCAAATTGGAGGAACAGCACCTCATATTTCGCTTGGGCAACTTACAACCCAGCAAAAAGAATATTGATTTCTCTAACTTCAACTGAACCCTTGCTTTCCCTCTCCCCCACCCTTGTTCTCCTTCTCGGTTCATTGTCCCCCTGATTAATGTTACTGTTTGCATGTCTCGTTGTCACCTTCCACTCAGCGGACAATCAGCCATTGTGCATTTCCATGATCAGCGTCTGCTTTGATCTGTCCTTTTCACAACTTACATGCTCTTTGTACCCTTCCATCTCTCTAGTTTCCCTCTCCCCTCACTCTCAGTCTGAAGAAAGGTCTCGACCCGAAATGTCACCTACTTATTTTTTCCAAAGATGCTGTCTAACCCACTGAGGCACTCCAGCATTTTGCAACTATCTTTGGTGTAAATTTTTGCTCCATGTCTTATGGTCTTATTTAGCTTAGCTTATTGATACAGCCCTTCAGCCCATCTAGTCCACGCCAGCCAGCGATCCCCGCACATTAACACCATCCTACACACCCGAGGGCCGATTTACATTTATACCAAGACAATTAACCTACAAACCTGTGTGTCTTAGCAGTGTGGGAGGAAACCGAAGTTGTCAAGAAAACCCACGCAGGTCACCGGGGGAACGTACAAACACCACACAGACAGCACCCGTAGTCAGGATCGAACCCGGGTCTCTGGCGCAGTAAGGCAACAACTCTATCGCTGTGCCACCGAGCTGCCCAGAATGACTGATTTAAAGTTAGAAAGTTTAGCAAACGCTATATGTAGTAAAATAGTTTACGATACGATACGATAGAACTTCATTTATCCCAGGAGGGGAATTGATCTGCCAACAGTCATAAAGCACAAGATACATGAAATTAAAGTGACAAATGGAAGGCCTACCGGGAGGAGGTGGCTGATCTGGCACTCTGGTGTCAGGACAATAGCCTCCTCTTGAATGTCAAAAAAACTAAGGAGCTGATTGTGGACTTTAGAAGGGCTCAACATCCAAGGACGTACACACTGCTGGAAATAAATGGGTCCACTGTGGATAGGGTGAGCAGCTTTAAATACCTGGGAGTCCACATCAAAGAGGATCTGACATGGACAACACACATTGCCGCACTGGTGGGTAAGGCAAGGCAGCGCCTTTACCACCTCAGACAGCTGAGGAAATTCAGAGTGTCTCTGAGGATCCTTCATTGCTTCTACTCTGGGGCTGTAGAGAGCATCCTGTCTGGCAACATCACAGTCTGGTTTGGGAACAGCTCTGCCCAGGTCAGGAAGGCCCTGCAGAGAGTAGTGCGTTCGGCAGAACGCACCATGGGAACTACACGCCCCCCTGCAGGACCTATACATCAGGAGGTGCTGATCAAGAGCAAGCAAGATTATGAGGGACCCCTGCCACCCCAGCAACGGACTGTTCCAGCTGCTACGGTCAGGCAAACACCTCCGCTGTCACGCTGTGAAAACGGAGAGGATGCGACGAAGTTTCTTCCCACAGGCCATCAGGACTGTTAACTTTTATAACTCCAGGGATTGTCTTCTCTGTATTAACTTTATTTATATGCTGTAACTGTAATTCTTTTTTTGCACAATCCGCAGGCATTGCCACTTTCATTTCACTGCACATCGTGTATGTGCATGTGACAAATAAACTTGACTTGACTTGGCAGGAGTTGTATAGTTTGATAACTGCAGTGAGGAAGGATCTCCTGTGTCGTTCTGTGCTGCATCTTGGTGGGACCAGTCTGTTGCTGAAGGTGCTCCTCAGGTTGACCAGTGTGTGCTCCTCACTATCGAGCTCTGCATTTACCATTAGGATGCTCTCCTGACAGTGCTAGACGACCACCCTCCCTGAACCAAAGGTCCTCCAAATTTCTGCCCACGTTGAGCCCCATTCTACCATTGTCCCAGTGCTCCCTGATCTGGCCCGTTAATAACACGATTTTCATAATCCTCATTCTTACTGCAAATTCCTTCATGGTTTTGTCCCTCCACGGCCCCAAACCGCCCGTCCTCCAGCGCAGCGCTCACACATGCCCTTGAGTTTATTGTTTCTGCTCTGGCAGCCACGTCTTCAGCTGCCATGGCCCTTAGCCCTGGAATTTCCTCCAAAAACCTCTCTGTCTCTCTCTACCCCTCTCCACTTTGAGCAGGCTTGTTGAAAAAGCTATGGCCAACTCTTGCTTTACATGGCCGAACGTCAAGCTAGTTTCTGTGAAACACCCAGGCAGATTTTGCAGCACTCAAGCAAGGCACTATGGAAATGCAAATCATGGACATTGTTTCAGAATCAGTACCAATGGTGGAAGTCATTGAGTTGATTTGACAACTTTATGTCACGTTGTGGATAGAGGCATCAATAGTGTTTATCGGGGACATGAACCAAATGAATGGAGACCAAATGGAGAGATCAGATAGAATTACATAACACCAATCGCAATGGCCAGAACTGTTGCTAATTCCAAAAAGCTGTCATTGCCAGTAGCGGAACAATTTTTCAATAAATATCTGCTTAACTTATAACAATATATTACCATTGCAAAGACATATTTTTTAAAAATCTCACACTCACGCTCTTGTGATAGAATTGAAAGCATGCGCCTGTTGGAATTTTTAACATACCAGTGTCTGCTTTGAGACTTGGCTTTGCTTTTTGGCAAAACAATTGTGGCTTCGGGCTCTAATGCGGCAAGGTTTCACGGACCTCTGTGCTGATCCGCGCCCACTGATACTTTTCTGCAAGCCAGCGAATTATCGGATAACTATTTCAATGAACGCGCCGTTTCTGTGTAAACCCACCAGCTCCAGCCCTGGAGATAGACACAAAAATGCTGGAGTAACTCAGAGGGACAGGCAGCGTCTCTGGAGAGAAGGAATGGGTGACGTTTCGACCCGAAATGTCACCCATTCCCCCTCTCCAGAGATTCTGCCTGTCCCGTTGAGTTACTCCAGCATTTTGTGTCTACCTTCGGTTTAAACGAGCATCTGCAATTCCTTCCGACACAGCCCCAGTCCTGGACTATCCCACCGCGCTGTTGAACCTTGGTGTTAACATTCCAGGAGCTAATTTTACAAAGAACACAAGACAGAAAGTCTAAACCTTTTCCACCGAGAGAAATATTAGTGCAAGCAACATGATTTAAAGCAATACTTGTATTTTAGCCTTGGCAATTGAGAATGCTTCATGTATTGTATCAAGCTGAGTGGTACAATTTCAGAAGGAGCTTTTTCCCACTGCGATCAGACAACTGTACAGTCCTCCCATAAGCTAGGAAGACACTGTAATCTTCCAACCTACCTCATTGTGGACCTTGCACTTTAAAAAAAAAATCAACCTGCACTTTCTCTGTAACTGTAGCACTGTGATGCTGTAATACTATATTTTACACTCTGGTATCTTTCTCTTTATACTACCCATTGTACTTGTGCATGACTTGATTATACTCACATATGGTTTGAACGAAACTGGATAGCATGGAAACAAAAGCATTTCACCGTATCTCGGTGCACGTGACAATAATAAAACAATACCAATACCACTTTAAGAAAACACAGTGATATATTCGGTGGTAATTGTTGATAAAAGTGATGTCAAGTGAAAAAAAATGGAGCTTCTGAAGTGATTTGTTAAACAGTGACCAGTGAAAGTTTTTTTTTAGCATTTCAGCATTCATTTTGAAAGGATGAGAATATAAAAGGCAGGGATGTAATGCTGAGGATTTATAGGTCACTGGTCAGACCGCAGTTCGAGGATTGTCAGTTTAGGGCCCCATTATCTGAGGAGGATTATGCTGGCATTGTAGAGGGTTCCAGAGGAGGTTTATGAGAATGATCCCAGGGATGATAGGGTTAATGTGTGATGAGCATTTGAAAGCTCTGGGCCTGCCCTCGCTGGAGTTTAGAAGGATGGAGGGTTCAGCAAAGACATCCCTAAGATGCCTTTGCTGATTGGTAAATAGGTTATTGGTCTGCTGCGGGTAGACGATTAAAAAAAATAAGGGGCATATTTATTTTCCAGAAATAAATTTTGTTCAGAAATAAAAAATATATACAAAGCAAAAACTGTGAAAAAGCTCTCCCGACATTCTCCAAGGGTAAACATACATTCACGAGTGTTGTATTCAATAGTGTTCACAAAAACTATCATTACACCAGGCACACTTGCCACTCATGTGGCCCCCATGGGGTTATATCCCTTCCTTCGTTTGAGGGGCGTCTCTCTCCACCACACCCTGCCCCCCAATGTGCAGCAGCGGAAGGACCCTAGACTGTGGTCCTCCCCAACAGGGCCTTGGCGTTGGCTGCACCGAGCTTCAGTGCGTCCCTCAGCACGTACTCCTGCAGTCTGCAGAGGGACATTCCCCGACAGACATATCGCTCTGTAGGAAGGAACTGCGGATGCTGGTTTAAATCGAAGATAGTCACAAAATGCTGGAGTAACTCAGCGGGCAGGCAGCATCTCTGGAGAGAAGGAATGGGTGGCGTTTCATGCCGAGACCCTTCTTCAGACTCAATGGGTGGCGTTTTGGGTCGAGACCTTTCTTCAGACATCTCGCTCTACTGGGAGAGTCATAGAGTCATAATATTGGACAGGCCACCTCACCCAAGTCATTGTGATGCCTATCAATGTTAATAGACAATAGACAATAGACAATAGGTGCAGCAGGAGGCCATTCGGCCCTTCAAGCCAGCACCGCCATTCAATGTGATCATGGCTGATCATTCTCAATCAGTACCCCATTCCTGCCTTCTCCCCATACCCCCTGACTCCGCTATCTTTAAGAGCTGTATCCAGCTCTCTCTTGAATGTATTCAGAGAATTGGCCTCTACTGCCTTCTGAGGCAGAGAATTCCACAGATTCACAACTCTCTGACTGAAAAAGTTTTTCCTCATCTCAGTTCTAAATGGCCTACCCCTTATTCTTAAACTGTGGCCCCTTGTTCTGGACTCCCCCAACATTGGGAACATGTTTCCTGCCTCTAACGTGTCCAACCCCTTAATAATCTTATACGTTTCGATAAGATCTCCTCTCATCCTTCTAAATTCCAGTGTATACAAGCCTAGCCGCTCCAGTCTTTCAACATATGACAGTTCCGCCATTCCGGGAATTAACCTAGTAAACCTACGCTGCACGCCCTCAACATCAGAATGCCCGCAATAGGCCCATATCCCTCCACTCCATTTATTGCTGAACTACTATCTACTTCTTTGGTGACCGTCGGACTATCCTTTATCGGACTTTGCTGGCTTTACCTTGCACTAAACGTACTGTAATTCGCTTACCATGTATCCACACACTGTAAATGCCTCGATTGTAATCATGTATTGTCTTTCTGCTGACTGGTTAGCACGCAACGAAAAGCTTTTCACTGTACCTCGGTAAACGTGACAGTAAACTAAACTAAACTAAACCAAAAAATTGTGTGCAAGTACTATCTGAAATGCCTTTCAAACGTTGTAATTGTTCCCGCCTCTACAGACTTCCTCTGGCAGCTCCATATGCCCATCACCCTCTGTAAGAATAACTTGCTGCTTAAATCTCCTCTTGTGTTTAAAAAATGCTAGTCTGCGCTTGGTCTCGCCGATATATAGGAGTCCACACCGCAAACGACGGATACAGTAGATGAGGGTAGACACAAAATGCTGGAGTAACTCAGTGGGTCAGCCAGCATCTCTGGAGAGAAGGAATGGGTGATGTTTCGGGTAGAGACCCTTCTGCAGACTGATGTCAAGGGGAGGGGGCAGGACAAAGATAGGATGTCGCTGGAGACAGGAAGAATAGTGAGAGAATTGGGAAGTGGGAGGGAATAGAGCGGGAATGCAGGGACTATCTGAAGTGGGAGAAGTCAATGTTCATACCGCTGGGGTGTAAACTGCCCAAGCGAAACATGAGGTGCTGTTCCTAGGTACAGTGGATGAGATTGGACGAGGTGTCCATCTGCCTTGTTAATTATCCGGTGGCGCTGTGGTAGAGTTACTGCCTGAGAGCGAATCCAGCGCCGGAGACCCGGGTTCAATCCCGACTATGGGTGCTGTCTGTACGGAGTTCGTACGTTCTCCCCGTGACCTGCGTGGGTTTTCTCCGAGATCTTCGGTTTCCTCCCACACTCCAAAGACGTGCAGGTTTGCAGGTTAATTGGCTTGGTAAATGTAAAAATTGTCCCTAGTGGGTGTAGGATAGTGTTAATGTACGGGGATCACTGGTCGGTGCGGACCCGGTGGGCCGAAAGGGCCTGTTTCCGCGCTGCATCTCTGAACCGAACTATCCATGTAATTCCTGGCATTTGGTGTGGTGGGGTGAGCAGTAATTATAAGCTGGAGATGAGGTCCTAGAAGGCGAGAGAGGGTGGGCAAAATCGTACTGGGACATATAGTCAGGGGTCGTACCGACCCAGCATCTGAGTTGAGGTAACACAACACCCTCCTGAAGTATAGCTGCTCTGTTTTATACACTCCCAGAGAGCACGCAGACTCAGTAACCTGGTCAATGGGGAGTTGTAAACACTCTCGTTCTAAACAGAGGTTGAAAAAAAAAAATCCAACTTTATGCTGCATTCAAACCCAGGCCTCCCCCCGAAAATAAAACCACACTTAGGTATCATGAGGAATGATTCAAACCATATGTGACAGATTGGCACACGCCAGCTAGCTGTAAAGCAATAACTTCCATACAGCCTCCTTAGCAAGTCATGACAATCTGCTGACAACAACATCAGAATTCACAAGTTATTTCAATGTGGTACACCTCACTACATCCAACACAAGAATGTGTTTTCCTTTCAGATTCCAGGCAGCAGATTTTTTTTTTCTCGATTTTATTTTTGAATATAAAATATATTTCGTAAAGGTCAGTTCCTATGGTGACAGGGGCAATATTTCTGGAGATCTCAGCGCTAATGCTGAAACATGGAGTGTTGCAACATCATGATTACATTACAGGAGGGTGTTCAGGGGATTGAACTCAATTGAAATTCAGTATAAAAAATGTGCTTGGCGAGGTGTTAAAAAAATTGACCATGTCACTTTTGGATGTTATTGGCTCGCTAAAGACAATAATGAAATGCTCCGTTCACTTCCAGCCACACGCTGACCCCCTTAATCTGACTGCCCTCTGGCCTCGTAAGTCAGTCGGCTTCTGGCTTCGAGAAGCCGTCAGCATCATTGACAACAACAGGCGAGAAACAAGACACTCCAAATGCAGGAAACATGGAGCCCTGATGCAAAAAGGGTCTCGACCCGAAACCTCACCCATTCCTTCTCTCCAGAGATGCTGCCTGTCCGGCTGAGTTACTCCAGCTTTTTGTGTCTATCTTTGAGCCCTGATGAAAGTTGATTAACCTAAATCAGTTTGTGTGTCCCTCCCCACAGAGGCTGCCTGATATGTCAGTTACTTTCAACATTTCCTGTTTAGTTTAGTTCAGTTTAGTTTAGAGATACAGCGCGGAAACAGGCCTTTCGGCCCACCGAGTCCACGCTGATCAGTGATCCGGGCACATTAACATTATCCTACACACACTAAGGAAAATTTATTGTTATAGAAAGCCAATTAACCTACAAACCTGTACGTCTTTGGACTGTGGGAGGAAACCGAAGATCCCGGAGAAAACCCACGCGGTCATGGGCAGAACGTACAAACTCTGTACAGACAGCACCCGTAGTCAGGATCAAACCTGGGTCTCTGGCGCTGGAAGCGCTGTAAGGCAGCAACTCTATCGCTGCGCCACCGTTATTATAACAAGTATTCACACAGAACATAGAACAGTACAGCACAGGTTTGTGCCAAATATGATGCCAAACAGATCTCTTCTGCCTGTACATGAGTTGAGAATGAAGGGGGTGCCAGTAGGGGGCTGCCAGCTGTCACGTCTGGTGGGATGCAGAGGATAGGACTGTTTGGTGAACTTCTGTAACTTTGACAACACCAGAAACGTGGCGACTCTTGTGTACTGTCTAGGTGAGATCTGCTGAATGATGTTACCGGGTTGCATGCAAAACAAAGCATTTCACTGTACCTAGGCACAGTTGACAATAAAGTATCATTGAATCATTGAGCGATCCATATCCCTCTATTCCTTGCACTTCCGTGTGCCAATCTGAAAGCCTCTTCAACCTCTTCGCTGCCGTATTATGGAGAAACATGGAACTGCAGATGCTGGAGCCTTGAGCAAAACACAATGTTTCAGGTTGGGGCCTTCTAAGATTTGAATTTAAACTTGTATTTATATTGTGCCCTTAATATCGTAAAGTAATGAATGCACTTTGCAGGAGCATTCCCAATCAAGTTTGACACTGCACAACATAACAGGGTATTAGGGCTGGTGAACCATAGCAATTTCTTTACTAACGTTGATTTTACTGTCTTTTTCTTTATTTCGTCACTTCTCTCCATTCAACAGGACTTGTTTCTGTATCTGTATCTTGACGTATAATCACCATCACTAGTTTTCGCATACGTTAGGAGAGTCATGTGCCTAGTCGCAATCAAATATTAAAGTGGGCCTTCAATCTTAATATCGATTGTTTCCAACTTGGTCCTGAAGGTCTTAACGTCAGGTGCAGTGAAGAAGTCTGAGGCAGTCGATCTTTTTTTTTAGAGATACAGCGCGGAAACAGGTCCTTCGGCCCACCGAGTCCGCGCCGCCCAGCGATCCCCGCACATTAACACTGTCCTACACACACTAGGGACAATTTTTACATTTACCCAGTCAATTAACCTACATACCCGTACGTCTTTGGAGTGTGGGAGGAAACCGAAGATCTCGGAGAAAACCCACGCAGGTCACGGTGAGAACGTACAAACTCCGTACAGACGGCGCTGTAGTCAGGATCGAACCTGAGTCTCCGGCGCTGCATTCGCTGTAAGGCAGCAACTCTACCGCTGCGCCACCGTGCCGCACCGATCTGATCCGTAACCTACTCCAGAGATGCTGCCTGGCCCCACTGGGTTACTCCAGCACTTTGTGTCCTTTTGTGCAAAAAAAACAGCATCTGCAGTTCTTTGTTTCTGCTTCTAGTCTTTGCAAGTCAAGAGTGTTTGATTGTCATATATAACAATGGAACAATGAAATTCTCACTTGGAGCAGCATAACTGGCCCCTTAAACACAATATACACAGATAATATATAACTCCCAAAAAAATTCAATAAACTAATAGCCGCTAAACTAAAATTACAAAACTAAAACAATGAATAAAGCCCTTTTACTGAGAATTATTTTGTCTTAGTTCTTCACACCTCCGTTGCAGTTAGAGGCTAGAGGGTGTGGTTTAATAAGTTCAAACTAAATTTTTAATTTCTCCTTGAATTTTTTTAACTGCTATCTTTTTTCAACAGCTTCCACTGATTTACAATGTCCCATCCATTAAATGATTTGCCCAATTTGCTGTGCGTGGTAACCAGGAACAAACAACAATTATCCTAGCTGTTTTACCCTCAGAAACACTAAACAGTGAACACTGTGCACTGGACAGTTTAAACTTGACAAAAGTATTTTAATGACTGTCCTAATTCCTAACTGACTGTCAAAATAGGATAGCTATTAATATTCACACATTGTTAAAACTGTAAACGACATCTCCCACATTATTATGTGGACAGATTTAAAATGGCTGCCCCCTTGTGGGATATCTTGATGGATACAACGTTACAACAAAATACCCTGCAAAGGCTCAGGACATTCACTGCCTTCTGGCCATGAGTGAGTTTACACCCACTCCATAAGAAAGTTAAAATTCTTTAAAATGCTTGCCCTAATCTTACACATCTCAGCATTTCACAACTGCTAACAGGGGCCTCCATGAAATTTCCTCTAACGTCTTGAACTATTTTCTATTTCTTAATTCTTAACACAAACTATTTTCTACTTCTCAATGAAGTCTTAATTTCCTGTTTGTTGTACCCTCTTATATAACCAACATGATTTCATCCTTAATTGTTAAGGCCATTTTTCCCCCTCACTATCTTTGCCTAGTTTTCCAATGGACTGTAAAATCTGATATAGACAATAGACAATAGACAATAGGTGCAGGAGTAGGCCATTCAGCCCTTCGAACCAGCACCGCCATTCAATGCGATCATGGCTGATCACTCTCAATCAGTACCCCGTTCCTGCCTTCTCCCCATACCCCCTCACTCCGCTATCCTTAAGAGCTCTATCCAGCTCTCTCTTGAAAGCATCCAACGAACTGGCCTCCACTGCCTTCTGAGGCAGAGAATTCCACACCTTCACCACTCTCTGACTGAAAAAGTTCTTCCTCATCTCCGTTCTAAATGGCCTACTCCTTATTCTTAAACTGTGGCCCCTTGTTCTGGACTCCCCCAACATTGGGAACATGTTTCCTGCCTCTAATGTGTCCAATCCCCTAATTATCTTATATGTTTCAATGAGATCCCCCCATGTTTAGCAATGTATTGTAATATCTTGTGTCTAAAGGCAATGTTATAAAAGGGCAGCAAAAGGGTGCGGCACGGTGGGGCAGCGGTAGAGTTGCTGCCTTACAGCACTTTCAGCGCCAGAGACCCGGGTTCGATCCTGACTACGGGTGCTTGTCTGTACGGAGTTTGTACGTTCTCCCCGTGACCGTGTGGGTTTTGCCTCGATATCTTGGCTTTTCTCCCACAAGTCCCTGCCTCAACTACCTCCTCTGGCAGCTTGTTCCGTACACCCATCACCCCATTGAGTTACCTGCGGCTGAATGCTGCTGACTTACACACTCCAAGGTTCAGGATTAAGTGCTGAGGGATCGACTATTGCCTAGTGCAGCAAATTCAATGGCTCTTGGGTGAAGGGACAGAGTCTTGGGTCTCACTAGGGCTGAATCCTGCGTAATTAATCTCCAACGTTTCGCTGACGTACTATTTGCAACCGACCAATTGATGACGTTGAAATGCCAAATGAATGTAGTGCCTTGCTTTGTATATGCACAGTTTATGAATAAAGTATATTTTTGGCAAAGGAGTTTGGGGGGAGAAGTGAAGATAAGGGAGAAACAAAACAGAGAGACAGAGCATGTGAGAAAGAGAGACTGCAGCTGTTACGGTCAGACAAACGCCTCCGCTGTCACGCTGTGAAAACGGAGAGGATGAGATGGAGTTTCTACCCACAGGCCATCAGGACTGTTAACTATTATAACTCCGGGGACTAAATTTTGTCTTCTCTGTATTAACTTTAATTTATATGCTGTAATTGTAATTTTTTTTTGCACAATCCGCAGGCATTCCCACTTTCATTTCACTGCATATCGTGTATGTGTATGTGACAAATAAACTTGACTTGACTTGAGGAAAGAGAAGTTTAGTTTAGTTTAATTTAGTTTAGTTTAGAGATACAGCGCGGAAACAGGCCCTTCGGCCCACCAAGACCAGCTATCTCCACTCACTAATACTATCCTTCCCGTACTAGGTATACTTCACAATTTTACCAAAGCCAATTAGCCGACAAACCTGTACGCCTTTGGAGTGTGGTATGAAACCGGAGCACCCAGAGGGAACCCACGCAGGTCACAGGGAGAACATACAAACTCCGTAGAGACAAGCGCCCGTAGTCAGGATTGAACCTGGGTCTTTGGTGTTGTCAGGCAGCAGCTCCACCAAGTAAGGTTAGTCCAAGCCTCCCGGAGGAAGCTGAGGCTTGTTGGTCAAGGGGAGTTTAAAGGAGGTCGTGAAGCCAGCTAAGAACAGAACCAGGTCTTACCACAGAGGTCAGCGATGAATGCCTCACCAACATGCACTGCCTGTGTTCACACATGAGTCACTGCTGTCTGTCCAAGCATGACTAAACACGTCAGCACCTCCAGGGTTGGAGGGGGCGGGTTGATGGATGCAAACTCCCAGGGAGCGTACCCACTGTGTTCCTATAGGCATCGGCAAGGGCCTGTGCCAATACTCTCGGAGAATGAAGGTATGACCTCCTTATACTGATCCGTCATGACTCTGACAGCATTGTTTCCTGCTGCTGCCAGTGAAAGTCCGCACTGTGCTGACAGCCAATTTAATTTGTATTCCCGGCCGACCTGTGCATGTTAGGCTGACTTTCCATATAGAACGGATAACATTGTGAATGTACAGACTGAAGCACAATACAAATATAAAGTGTGCCTTGCACTGCCTTTTTTTTTACTTGCACATGTTTCTATTAAAGAAATGAACTTTGTATTTGAAATTTAAAAAAATAGACTGACTTTCCTCACGTTGAAAATGAACACATCCCAGGAATAAAAGCAACTGACAAAATGTACAAAGCACTTCCACTGACACCTAGCTGTTTGCGTGGAGACACAAGGAACTGCAGATGCTGGAATCTTAAGCAGAACACAAAGTGCTGGAGTAACAATGGTAGAGCGGTAGAGTAGGTGGATGTTGTACTTCATGGTCCGGTACTTGTTGTACCTTTGTTGTGACTCTGGAAGGACCACGAGTACACATGTTTAAGATGTTATCATGGTGGAGCTTAACTCCAGGCTGTTTATTCCAAGGCCGCCTGGATCCAGAGTGACCGCCTAATCACACCAATCACTTATATACACAGGCATACAAAGTAGTCCTTGGATACACAAAGTAGTCCCAGCAATATCACAACATCCCCCTTGTCTTATATATTACAACATCCCCCTTGTCTTATATAAAATTGTTTTCTTTACCATTCGAGGGCTAAAATATATTTAACAAACAAAACCAAAACACCATTGCTATTTGCAAACAAAACCAATAGCACAACTAAACACAATTAAACACAATTGCTTTTTTCGCCATCATGGTGGTCACTCCTCTGCGGAATTTCACTCATCGCCGGGTGGTCACTCATCTCCGTGTGGTCACTCACTCCGTGTGGTCACTCACTCCGTGTGGTCACTCCACAGATATATACATTTATACAAAAACATCAAATATAATACATTAAGCTTTCACTACACATATCACTACACAGGTCATTAAACACAAAATATTCATTTTGTTCCATATCTTCCCCTCAAGAAAACGTGCTGTGTAGATCAAACGTAGTGTAGGCTCTAGATGCTCCACCACCATGATTTGCCTGCCATTGCTGGCCTCCCACTGCTGGGCTGGCACTGCTGGGCTCCCACTGCTGGGTTGGCACTGCTGGGCTCCCACTGCTGGGTTGGCACTGCTGGGCTCCCACTGCTGGGTTGGCATTGCTGGGCTCCCACTACTGGGTTGGCACTGCTGGGCTGGCATTGCTTGGCTCCCACTGCTGGGCTGGCACTGCTGGGCTCCCACTGCTGGGCTCCCACTGCTGGGCTCCCACTGCTGGGCTGGCACTGCTGTAATCGCGGTGCGATCGCGCCTCCGCTGCAGTGCGCTCTGGCCCCGCCCACAGGTGCTCCCCGGCAGCTGTCGCTCAACTTTTCGAACGCGCTGCCGCTGGCCCCGCCCACAGGTGCTCCCGGCAGCTGCCGCGCAATTCCAACGCGCTGCCGCTGCCTCGGGCCCAGGGCCGTCCCGACTCTATGGTCGACGCACCTGGGTGAGTATTTAGTGCCTCGGCCTTACCGGCCGCCGCACCTCCACGGGTGGTCGGTCCCCCCGGTCGCCGACCCCCTCCGGTCGCCGCACACCTCCGTGGGTGTCAGCCTCCCCCGGTCGCCGCACACCTCCGTGGGTGTCGGTCTTCCCCGGTCACCGCACACCTCCGTGGGTGTCGGGTCTCCCGGTCGCCGCACACCTCCGTGGGTGTCAGCCTCCCCCGGGGCTCTCCCGGTCGCCGCACACCTCCGTGGGTGTCGGTCTTCCCCGGTCACCGCACATCTCCGTGTGTGTCGGGTCTCCCGGTCTTTCCCGGTCACCGCACACCTCCGTGGGTGTCGGGTCTCCCGGTCGCCGCACACCTCCGTGGGTGTCGGTCTTCCCCGGTCACCGCACACCTCCGTGGGTGTCGGGTCTCCCGGTCGCCTCCGGTCTCTCCCCCGCGAAGCAGTCGCAGGCTCCCAATCTCGGGCCTGCACAGGTGATGGGGCGCGATGTGGGCCTTCACACACCGCCCTCAGCAGCTTGCAGCATCACGTCTGCAGCTCGCCGCTGACTACTGCGCAGGTAAGTATACCTACATATATTGGCTCTGTCGGGATGCACTCCAAACGTCCGTACCGAGCTGGAAACTTTTCTTTTGTTTTGTTTCCCTTCAGGGCTTTTTTTTTCTTCTTTTTTTTTCTTCTTTTTAACCTTTTCTGCTCGGGCATGCTTCATTCCCTCCCTAGGCGAAACACCAAGCCGCTGCCACCATGTTGTTCTTCGTGGTCCGGTACCTGTTGTACCTTTCTTGTGACTCTGGACGGACCACGAGTGCACATGTTTAAAATGTTATCATGGTGCAGCTTGTACTCCAGGCTGTTTATCCCAAGGCCGCCTGGATCCAGAGTGACCGCCTAATCACACCAATCACTTATATACACAGGCACACAAAGTAGTCCTTGGATACACAAAGTAGTCCCAGCAATATCACAACAGTGGAGTGGTAGAGCTGCTGCCTTACAGCGTCAGAGACCCAGGTTCGATCCTGACTATGGGTGATGTATGGAGTTTGTACGTTCTCTCAATGACCTGCGTGGGTTTTCTCCAGGATCCCCGGTTTCCTCTCACACTCCAATGACATACAGGTTGGTAAGCTAACTGGCTTGGTATAAATGCAAATTGTCCCTAGTGGGTGGAGGATAATGTTAATGTGTGGGGACCGCTGGTTAGCATGGACTCAGTGGGCCGAAGGGCCTGTTTCCGTGCTGTATCTCTAAACTAAACTAAACTAAACTCAGCGAGTCAGGCAGAATCTGTGCAGGGAATTGATAGGTGATGTTTTGGCCTGGACCCTTCTCTGTTTGTTTGTTTACAGTGGTTTGGAAACTAGCCTGATGAATATTCACTTAGATTCCATCTGCAGCAATGCCTGGGGAAATTTGCATTAAATGGAGGCAAAGCAACTCTGGACCGGAAGGTTTTGCTCAGTGAAATGTGTGTGTGTGTAGGAAGAAAGCTGTGCGTTGATAATGCTGTTGCTTTACTTAAGAAGGGAAGTAGAGAGAATCCAGGGAATTATAGGCCAGTGAGCCTCACATTAGTGGTAGGGAAGTTATTGGAGAGGATTCTTCGGGATAGGATTTACTCCCATTTTTTAAGTGAATGGGTTAATTTGGGCCAGTCAGCATGGCTTTGCACACAGCAGGTTTGTAGACTTACTTAATTAATCGGGTTTTTTGAGGAGAAGACAAAGGTAATCGACAGGGTTAGGGAAGTGGATGTTGTCTACACGGATTTTAGTAGAGCATTTGATAAAGTCTTCCCATGGTAGGCTGATCCAGAAGATCACGGCACGGGCGGCACGGTGGCGCAGCGGTAGAGTTGCTGCCTTACAACGAATGCAGCGCCGGAGACTCGGGTTCGATCCTGACTACGGGCGCTGTACTGTACGGAGTTTGTACGTTCTCCCCGTGACCTGCGTGGGTTTTTCCGAGATCTTCGGTTTCCTCTCACACTCCAAAGACATGCAGGTTCGTAGGTTAATTGGCTGGGCAAATGTTTAAAAAAAATTGTCTCGAGTGGGTGTAGGATAGTGTTAATGTGCGGGGATCGCTGGGCGGCGCGGACCCGGTGGGCCTGTTTCTGCGCTGTATCTCTAAATCACGATGCACGTAATAATTGTCGGAAGAACGGCATGTAGAGGGAACCACCGAGCCGGACCTTGGTCGTACCGGCAACGGGGGACGCAAGAACAAGGGTCAGGAAGTGAGTAAACTGGTGACTAACCTTCCACGCTCTCAGGATTGGCAGCGGGAGGTGCCCCAGGGCACAAAGTTGGCCGGGGCGAGGAGAGGGACGATGGTTCACTGTAATCTGGACGGAGGTGACGGCTGGAGGCCCTGCAGCAGCCTGGGGCTCGCCTGGATCGGGGGCCGCACCAGAAGATTGAGATCACGAACCAGACTAGTCTTTGAAAATGGTGCCAACACTTGGCGGCACTTGCGCGCGGTCTCAGTGGACTATTTCTATGCACTTTGTACTAACCTGGGATTTAGGGTTGCCAACTTTCTCACTCCCAAATAAGGTCAAAATAAGGGACAAATTCCCGATGGCAATTCGGTGACCGACTCGGCCGTGGCTGGGTGAATGATGAGTTCACACTCATGATGACTGCACACAACGCAGAGGAGTTTCGGTCCGGGCCTGGGCCCTCACGACATGGCGCGCAAAGTCCAGCACTCCATGCAACTCATGAACCGATGATCAGCTGTCAGAAGGAGGGGTGGCGTTGTTGGCGGAAAGCGGAGGTCCGAAGGTCGGGCAGCTGGCCGGTCTGCCGACCGATGGGGCCGCGGGCGAGGTGCTCCTGCCGCACTCCATGGGCTGCACTACGTCGGGACGGGTGAGGCTGGGTTGGACGCGGCGCTCTGATCCGACAGTCCCCTCGACCCGAGCAGTAGCGTGGGGGCGCGAGGCGGTGACGTCACCATTTGTCCCTTATTTGGGAGTGAGGAAGTTGGCAACCCTACTAATACGGGGCAAGGGCGGTCCCGTAAGGGACAAACCAATTTAGCCCAATACACAGGATGTCCCGGCTAATACGGGACAGTTGACAACCCTACTGGGATTGTGCTTAGGCATGGGAATAATTTACTGAACTGTATGCAAAAACAAAATTTCACTGTACGTCTGTATTAGTGATAGTAAAGAACCATTGAACCGTTGAGCATAGTTATATGGATTCAGAACTGGCTTACAGATAGAAGACAGAGGGTTGTGGTGGGACATGTCTATGAGCAGTGGAGTTCCACTGGGATCGTGCTGGGGCCTCTGCTGTTTGTGATATATATAAATGTCTTGGACTTAAATGCAGATGCGTTGATTAGTAAGTTTTCCAAATGACACTAAGATTGCTGGGGTCACAGACAGTGAGACAGGCAGTGAAAGTGTACAGCTGAATACAGATAGTCTACATCAATGGGCAGGGAAATGGGAGACGGAGTTTAATCCAAGCAAGTGTGAGGTTTTGCACTTGTGGAGGTCAAAATGTAAGGGGAAAAGATGCAATTAATGGCGTGACCCTTAACAGCTTTAATGTACAGAGAGATCTTGGGGTCCAATTCCATAACTCTCTGAAAGTGGCAACACAAGTAGATAGAGTGATAACGATGGCCTATGGTTTGCTTGCTTTCATAGATCAGAGGGCGGTGAATCTGTGGAATTCTTTGCCACAGAAGGCTGTGGAGGCCAAGTCAGTGGATATTTTTAAGGCAGAGATAGATAGATAGATTCTTGGTTAGTGTCAGAGGTTATGGGGAGAAGGCAGGAGAATGGGGTTAGGAGGGAGAGATAGACCAGCCATGATTGAATGGTGGAGTAGACTTGGTGGGCTGATTAGCCTATTCCTTATGGCATGAGCATTGAGTATAAGAGTCAGGAAGCCATGATGCAGCTTTATAGCGTTTTGGTTAGGCGGCATTTTGGATACTTGTGTGCAGTTCTGGTCGACCCATTACAGGAAGGATGTGAACGCTTTGGAAAGGATGCAAGTCAAGTCAATTTTATTTGTATAGCACATTTAAAAACAACCCACGTTGACCAAAGTGCTGTACATCAGTTCAGGTACTAAGAACGAACATACAATGGCACACAAACATAACAGCACATACATAAACAGTTCACAGCGCCCCCTCAGAGGGCCTCAAACGCTAGGGAGTAGAAATAGGTTTTGAGCCTGGACTTAAAGGAGTCGATGGAGGGGGCAGTTCTGATGGGGAGAGGGATGCTGTTCCACAGTCTAGGAGCTGCAACCGCAAAAGCCCGGTCACCCCTGAGCTTAAGCCTAGACCGCGGGATAGTGAGTAGCCCCAAGTCGGCCGACCTGAGGGACCAGGAGATAGAGTGGTGGGTTAGAAGATTTTTGATATAGGGGGGGGCAAGCCCGTTTAGGGCTTTGTATGTGAATAGGAGAGGCTTGAAGTTGATTCTGTACTGTACTGGGAGCCAGTGGAGAGAGGCCAGAATCGGGGTGATGTGGTCCATTTTACGGGTACCCGTCAGGAGTCTCGCTGCGGCGTTTTGGACCAATTGCAGGCGGGACAGGGATGATTGGCTGATCCCAGTGTATAGGGAGTTGCAGTAGTCCAGGCGGGAGGGAATGAATGCGTGGATGATTTTTTCAATGTCGTCAAATTGGAGGAATGGTTTGATTTTACCTATGGTACGAAGCTGGAAGAGGTTCACCAAAATGATGCCTGGATTAGGAGGTAGCAGCTATAGGGAGAGGTTTGACAGACTTGGATGTTTTTCTCTGGAATGCCAGAGGTTGCAGGGAGACCTGATGGAAGCATATAAAATTACGACAGGCGCAGATAGGATAGACAGTCAGAACCATTTTCAGAGGATGGACCAAATACCAGAGTGCACAGCCTTAAGGTGAGAGGGGCAAAGATTAGAGGAGATGTGCAAGGCATAGAGGGTGGTGAGTGCCTGGAACACAACTGCCTGGGTGGTAGTTGATGCAGTTATGATAGTGGTATTCAAGAGACTTTTGGACAGGCATATGGATATGCAGCGGGGTAGGCCATTTAGAACGGAGATGAGGAAGAACTTTTTCAGTCAGAGAGTGGTGAAGGTGTGGAATTCTCTGCCTCAGAAGGCAGTGGAGGCCAGTTCGTTGGATGCTTTCAAGAGAGAGCTGGATAGAGCTCTTAAGGATAGCGGAGTGAGGGGGTATGGGGAGAAGGCAGGAACGGGGTACTGATTGAGAATGATCAGCCATGATCGCATTGAAAGGCGGTGCTGGCTCGAAGGGCTGAATGGCCTACTCCTGCACCTATTGTCTATTGTCTATTGTCTATTGAATGGAGGGATATGGATTATGTGCAGGTAGATAAGAGTTGGTCTTGGCAACGTGTTCGGCATGGACATTGTGGGCCGGAGATCAGCGTTAATGAATGACTTGATAGCCTAATTCTGCTCCTATCACTTATGAACTAATGAACTTATGAACCTGTGTCTTGACCCCACCACTGACATTCCCCACACGCTTTCCCAAACTCTGTGTCAGGTTTCGGAAAGGAGATATTTTGAGGAAGATTGTGAGGTTAACTAACTAACTACTTGGATGGGGAAATGAAAATACTACAGACAGGAGGTGTTCAGTAAAACTACTTTGCTTAATACTGGACCAGTATGTATCGCAGGGCAAACGCCTGTTTGCAGTTTCGCACAGCAGGAGAGTTGCAAAAGGAAAGTAGATATGCAAATACAGAGTTGATTCAGAAAAATTGAAAGTTAAGAAAGGGAGTGGAAGTCAATAAAACACAATGTGCTGGAGGAACTCAGTGGACCAGGCAGCGTCTGTGGAGGGAATAGACAGATGGCGTTTCCAGTCGGAACCTTTCTTCAGACTGCAGAGGGTTCCGATCCAAAATGTCGATTGTCCATTCTCTCAACAGATGCTGCCTGACCCTCTGAGTTCCTCCAGCACTTTGTGTTTTTCTCCAGATTCGGTGTCTGCAGTTCCTCACGTTTCCAGTGGAAGACAGCAAGTGCTGCCCAGATTTGTTTTCTGCTTTCACACTGGAAGAATATAATAACAGAGGAATAAAAATATAAATTGGGGATTGAAATGATTAAAAGTACAAGAAACTTCCAAAGGAGAGACAGCTTTAACTATTAGGTTTAAGCATTTGTGAGGAGGTTTCAGATGCTTTAGTGATAATCAAGCAAAATTCTTTTGATTTTGAACTGTTCCTTTAAATTGGATAATTACAAATGCAACCACTTTAGAAAGGCAAGAGATAGAGAGAGAGAGAGAGAGAGAGAGAGAGAGAGAGAGAGAGAGTGAGCGAGAGAGAGAGGGGGGAGAGAGAGACAGAGAGACAGACAGAGAGGCAGCGAGAGAGTGTGAGAGAGAGAGAAGGAGAGAGGGAGACAGAAAGAGAGAGGGAGAGAGAGCATGAGAGAGCATGAGAGAGAGAGAGAGAGAGCGAGCGAGAGAGAGAGGGGGAGAGAGAGACAGAGAGACAGACAGAGAGGCAGCGAGAGAAGGAGAGAGGGAGACAGAAAGAGAAGAGGAGAGAGAGAGAGAGAGAGAGAGAGAGAGAGAGAGAGAGAGAGAGAGAGAGAGAGAGAGAGAGAGAGAGAGAGAGAGAGAGAGAGAGAGAGGAGAGAGAGAGAGAGAGAAGGAGAGAGGAGACAGAAAGAGAGAGGGAGAGAGAGAGAGCGAGAGAGAGAGCGAGAGAGAGAGAGAGAGAGAGAGAGAGAGAGAGAGAGAGAGAGAGAGAGAGAGAGAGAGAGAGAGAAGGAGAGAGGGAGACAGAAAGAGAGAGGGAGAGAGAGAGAGAGCGAGAGAGAGAGAGAGAGAGAGAGAGAGAGAGAGAGAGAGAGAGAGAGAGAGAGAGAGAGAGAGAGAGAGAGAGAGAAGGAGAGAGGAGACAGAAAGAGAGAGGGAGAGAGAGAGAGCGAGAGAGAGAGAGCGAGAGAGAGAGAGCGAGAGAGAGAGAGAGAGAGAGAGAGAGAGAGAGAGAGAGAGAGAGAGAGAGAGAGAGAGAGAGAGAGGAGAGAGAGAGAGAGAGAGAGAGAGAGAGAGGAGAGAGAGAGAGAGAGAGAGAGAGAGAATGAGAGAGAGAATGAGAGAGAGAATGAGAGAGAGAATGAGAGAGAGAATGTTATAAACGTGCAGTCAAACATCTGTTGTGAACAAAATGTTGGAATCTATAAGCAGGACAGAGTGACTGTGTAGAGAGAAATTTGAGCTGGTAAAAGTATTAGGAAAAGTAGAGGTCCAAAGAGATTTAGGGGGCTGTGCATACAAATCATTAAAATATGGTGGTCAGCTGGGAAAAAAACTTCATAAAGCCTAATGGAATGTTAGCCTTTCGAGCTGAATGGCTAGAACATAAAGGAAGGAAGTTTTGCTTCATTATATACAAAGCTCGAGGGTCTGGTGTTTCATTCTGTAACTGAGCCATAAGGTCGATACGTTTGTCTCGCGGGGAAGGCCTAAATGTTATCAGGACTCCAAAAGTTAATTGAAGAGAAGACATCGCATTAAAACTAAAGAACGATACCTTTTGGTACGAAGGACAATTCAATGTTTGTGATTTCATCCACTTTCAATGGGATTGATCGGGTTGATCGGCATAAATTTAATCAGTTGGCGAGGATCTTGGACAATGTGACAAACCTTAATAGCCAGGTAGATAGCTCTTAACATAGAGAACATAAAACATAGAACAGTACAGACACAAAAAGCTGGAGTAACTCAGTAGGGCAGGCAGCAGCTCTGGAGAGGTGGAATGGGTGACGTTTCGGGTTGAGACCCTTCTTAGAAACGTCACCATTCCTTCTCTCCAAGAGACTCTCTCCAGAGAGGCTGCCTGTCCTGCTGAGTTACTCCAGCTTATTGTGTCTATCTTCGGTTTAAACCAGCATCTGCAGTTCCTTCTTACACATAGAACAGTACAGCACCGGAACAGGCCCTTCGGCCCGCAATGTCTGTGCCAGACATGATGCCAACGAAAACTCTTATCTGCCTGCTCATGATCCATACCCCTCCATTCCTTGCATATCAATCCGCCTATCCAAAAGCCTCTCCAGTGCAACTGTGGTATTTGCACTCACCAGCCTCTATGCCACACACATCCCCATTAAACCTTGCCCCCTTACCTTAAAACTGTGCACTCTAATATTTGATTTTACCATCCTGGGAAAAAGGTTCTGACTGTCTACCCTATCCATGCCTTTCATAATTTTATATACTTCTGTCAGGTCTTCGCTCAATCTCCGGAGTTCCAGAGAAAACTCTTCTTCGCACAAAGGACCCGAATTCGCTGCAGTAATAAAATGTAATAATCTTACATTTGAAAGCAAAAGGTTTTTGTTCGCTCTGCCTGTTCAGAGATATGAAGTTAAGCCAGGGGGATGGATTTAGGATTTGGATCACTGCATGTGAGGGGGGGAGTGACTGAAAGAGTTGCAGTATCATAGAGTCATTGAGTCATAGAGTCACAGAGTCTTAGAGTGACACAGTGTGGAAACAGGCCCTGTGGCCCAACTTGCCCACTCTGGCCAACATGTCCCACCTAGTCCCACTTGCATGTGTTTGGTCCACATCCTCCAAACCTGACCTATCCATGTACCTGTCTAACTGTTTCTTAAATGCTGGGATAGTCCCAGCCTCAACTACCTCCTCAGGCAGCTTGTTCCATGCACCCACCACCCTTTGCGTGAAAAAGTTACCCCTCAGATTCTTATTAAATCTTTCCCCCTCACCTTAAACCTATGTCCTCTGCTCCTCGATTCACCTACTCTGGGCAAGAGACTCTGTGCATCTACCCGATCTATTCCTCTCATGATTTTGCTAAGGTCATCCCACATCATCCCTGTGCTCCAAGGAATAGAGTCCCAGCCGACTCAACCTCTCCCTGTAGCTCAGACGCTCTAGACCTGGTAACATCTTTATAAAGATGTTACGAGATGTTCATGAAGCCTAATGGAATGTTAGCCTTTCGAGCTGAATAGCTAGAACATAAAGGAAGGAAGTTTTGCTTCATTATATACAAAGCTCGAGGGACTGGTGCTTTGTATATAAAGCTGTATATACTTCTCTGTGCCCGCTGCAGCTTGAGCCACTGCATTGCTGATCTCCCTCACCTCCCTTCCAGCTTTCTCCCCCCTGCCACAATCTGTCTGAAGAAGGGTTGTCTGTCCATATTTTCCAGAGATGCTGCCTGACTTGCTGAGTTACTCCAGCACTTCGGGCCTTGCGGTTGATATGTCCCGAGACACTTGTTTCTGCACTTGTTTCCATAGTAACATAAAGGCTAGTGCGAGGAAGAGATCCTCATCAAGAATGAGACTCCTCATCATAGAAACATAGAAACATAGGTGCAGGATTAGGCCATTCAGCCCTTCGAACCAGCATCGCCATTCAATGCGATCATGGCTGATCATCTAAAATCAGTACCCCGTTCCTGTTTTTTCCCTTGATTCCTTTAGCCCAAAAGGTTTTTCATCACCATGATAAAAACTGACTCTCTAGTCTTGGGGATCCGCTGCACACTAACTGGCACCCCCCGGATTCTACCTGTAGCTGTGCTGATGGTTCAAAAGGAATAACCGGCGATCAAAGGGCTGTGCGGCATCCAGAGGCGCTACCTAAATGCAAGCCTTTCTCTGTGCACAGCCAGCACATCAAAGTCAAGGCACGCATCAGCATTGGGAAGGCCCTTCGCTGTGTGACTGCGTGGACTGTCAACAGGGAACAGAGTGGTCCTGTTACCTATTTACCCCAAGTGGAATGTACATTGATGTCTGTCCAAGGTACATAGAGTGAGCACACCAGACAGGATTGGGCACAGGACCAGGATAAATGCTTCTTGTAGCATATTCTGAGACACACTGGCGTCCATTCCAATTATATGAATCAGATAAATATTGCTATTTATACTTGGATCGCTCGAATTGAATTCGAACCCCCCCCCCCCCCCCCCCCCTGCTGCAGCAGACAGGTCGCAATGGGTCTCTGATTCCCACTGCCGCAAGAGTCCCGCAGATGCAAACAAATTTTACGGCGCCATATATTTCCTCGTTTCCACTTGATCCTATCCTTCGTCGGAAGTAAATAGAGATAAACGCACTGCCTGGGGAGATAGGCAGTCAGCGCGGAGCAGAGCAGACATGGGATCGACTCCTCGCTCCTCCCCACCGAATTGGCACAGACACTCGATGCAACAATTGGCTTCAGATCCCCTCGGTGCTGGAAGAGGACGAAGCAACACCAGCCCCCCCCCCCCCCCCCCCCCGCTCCCTGATTGCTAATTTGCGTCCTGCTGATCAAGTGTTCAGATCTGTGGGTGAAGCTGGGGTCAGATCTGATTATGCTCAACAGTCTGTCGAGTCTCATTGGCCAGACTCGTGAATGTGCAATGGATAAGGAAGCAGAAAACGGCCATGAAATCGTACCTTGCCTGGAGTTACGAGAATGCTAATGGGAAAATACAAACGTTGCCAGCCAGTGTAACGTCAAATTTAGAAGCGTTTTAAGGCTTTTTTTAAAAACCCGGCGGTGCTCAGGGGGATATTCAAAGGCTCATCTAATTAGCAATTGAGGTGCAGAAGTGAGAATTAAGGTGAGAGTTCGATAGAGCTCTGGGGGCTAGTGGAATCAAGGGATATGGGGAGAAGTTGGGCACAGGTTACTGATTGTGGATGATCAGCCATGATCACAATGAATGGCGGTGCTGGCTCGAAGGGCCGAATGGCCTCCTCCTGCACCTACTTTCTATGTTTCTATGTTTCTAAGTGTGTTCTCTTGCAGTGGTTTGGAGACAGTGGTGGTGTTACTGATTCAAGCTGGCGATGGCAATTCAGAGGATAACATGAGTGATAAAGTGGGGGAGTAACTCAATGGATCAGGCAGTGTGTGGAGGGAATGGAAAGGCGATGGTTCGGTTGGGACCCTTATTTACACTGATTGTCGAAAGGAGGTGAAAGCTGGAAAAGAGGTGGAGGCAGAATCAAGTCTGGCAAGTGATAGGTGGAAAATATACACGAAAAGCTGGAGCAACTCAGCGGGTTAGGCAGCATCTCAGGGGAGAAGGAATGGGTGACGTTGCGGGTCGAGACCCTTCTTCAAACTGAGAGTCAGGGGAGGGGGAAACAAGAGGTATGAAACGGTACAGGACAAATCAGAGCTGGCACTGATGACTCAGGAAAGGTGGAGCCCACAATGGTCCATTGTTGGTTGTGGAAGAGGCGATAATGAAAGGATACAAACAGTGAAACTAGCGAGACCGCTAGGGTGAGGGATCTGTTTGTATCCCATCGTTATCATCTCTTCCACAGCCAACAATGGACCTTTGTGGGCTCCACCTTTCCTGAGTCAATGATTTCAAGTCTGAAGAAGGGTCCCGACCCGAAACATCACCTATTCCTTTTCTCCAGAGAGGCTGCCTGACCCGCTGAGTTACTCCAGCATTTTGCGTCTCTCTTCGGTGTAAACCAGCATCTGCAGTTCATAGAAACATAGAAACATAGAAACATAGAAACATAGAAACATAGAACATAGGTGCAGGAGTATGCCATTCGGCCCTTCGAGCCAGCACTGCCATTCGATTTGATCATGGCTGATCATTCTCAATCAGTACCCCATTCCTGCTTTCTCCCCACATGCTTCCTGCACAAGTGATAGGTGGATACAGGTGAGGGTGGGTTTGGGTGAACAAAGGCTTGAAGGTGGAAAAGAGTTAAAAGGAGAGAAGAAAAATTAAATGTAAAGCATTCAGTGTAAATGTAAGGCAATTCAGGGTTTAATTGTCAGTCTGTTTTGGTCTTGGTGCTATCTGTAGCTGCTAGAATTGGCCCCAGCTGCCATGCTAGAAGGTGAAAGTGGATCAGGATCACCTGCTGAAATATAAAAAGCTGGCACTTTGCTGACTGCATCTGCAATGTACTGGCTATCTAGTGGCACGACTTTTGAAAGGCATGGGGGGAAAGAATAATTACCTTCAAAAGAAGATAGAAGTTAGCTTGAGAGTTCAGTTTATTGTCACGTGGAACCAGTAAAAAGCTTTTGTTGCGTGTTTCCAGTAAGCGGAAAGACAATACATGACTACAATCGAGCAGCCCACAGTGCACAGACAGACACATGATGAAGGGAATGATGTGAATAACGTTTATTGCAAGATAAAGCCAGTAAAGTAAAAAAATATCAAAAATTGTCCGAGGATCTCCAATGAGGTAGATAGTCACCCATGATGGCTCTCTGGTTGTTTGCAGGGAGCAATCTTGAGCTACTGTCGACCTCATTGGAGACCCGTGGACTATCTTTGAAGTGAAGTTGTTTGGATAGATCACAGGTTTCACAATGAATACAAGGGCAGCTTGGTGGCGCAGCGGTAGAGTTGCTGCCTTACAGCACTTGCAGCCCCGGCGACCTGGGTTCGATCCCGACTACGGGTGCTGTCTGTACGGAGTTTGTACGTTCTCCCCGGAGTTAGATTTAGCTCTTAGGGCTAAAGGAATATGGGGAATATCTTAGGGATATGGGGAAAAAGCAGGAACGGGATACAGATTTTAGATGATCAGCCGTGATCATATTGAATGGCGGTGGTCTCTCGAAGGGCCAAATGGCCTACTCATGCACCTATTTTTCTGTTTCTAGGCTTCTATGTTTCTAACCGGAGAGCTTACCTTCCGCACCCTCAAGGTCGGCTCTGGGAGACACCCCCGGGGCACAAAGGTTGTGGTGGCAGTGGAGGCCAATTCTCTGAATGCATTCAAGAGAGAGCTAGATAGAGCTCTTAAGGATAGCGGAGTCAGGGGGTATGGGGAGAAGGCAGGAACGGGGTACTGATTGAGAATGATCAGCCATGATCACATTGAATGGCGGTGCTGGCTCGAAGGGCCGAATGGCCTCCTCCCAGGGCCGTCTTAACGCATGGGCCTGATGGTCACTTGCCCGGGGCCCCACGAGCATAGGGGCCCCATGCTGATCTGTGTATGTTAGGTGACTTGCAATAAATAAATACTACTTTAAAAATGTAGGTTCAATAAGTGTTTTTTTCGCAACATTTTCGGTCCCTAAGTGCTTCTCACAGCGATCTGTTTCGCAACAATTAGCTCCCTAAGTGCTTTGCTTTTCCATCCCTAAGTGCTTCTCACAGCGATCTGTAAGTGCTTTTCGCAACAATGTAGCACCCTAAGTCCATCGCTAAGTGCTTTTTGGTAAGTGCTTTTCGCCGGCACGACGGGGGGGGGGGGGGGGGGGGGGGCTGGTAGGGAAAGGGGGGTGGGGGAGAGTAACGGTGAGTAGTTGTCGTAGGGGCCCCAGTACACTGCTTTGCCCGGGGCCCATAATGCTGTAAAGACGGCCCTGCCTCCTCCTGCACCTATTGTCTATTGTCTATTGAAGGTGGACGGGCAAGGACAGGGATGGCGGTTCGTGGGATGGGATGGAGGTGGTGTATGCACCGGGCCTTTACTGTTGGAACTGTGAAATGCTGCCAACACCTGGCAACCCTTCTGGGCTCAGCGGGCTGTTTCTATGTATTATGTACTTATTGTACTTACATATGGCAGTAATCTTCTGATCTGTATGGGAAGAAAAAGAATCTCACTGTACCTTGGTTCATGAGATAATAAGGAACCGTTGAACCAGTGAAGCTGGAATCTAAAACACAAAGTGCTGGAGTAACTCTACAGGGCAGGCAGCACCTCGGGGGGGATTGGACTGGCAAAGTATCCCCTTCGTATAAAGCTGTCGTTCCTATGTAATTGTGAGTTCTTTGGCATGCACTGATTAACATTTGTACTTCTGTTAGGTGGTTTAACTCAGGATCATTACCCGGGACTGCCTGTCAACTTTAATAAACGTCCCCCCAGTTGCATTTGTTGATATTGTAGCCTTTCTTGTCAACACATGCCCACACTTCTGAAGCAACGTGTTTACACTGCAATCAACTAATGAATAATTCACTGGCAACCTTGATCCTTTTCCAAGGTGTGATGCCTGAACAAGAATTTTGTTCTTATGCTAACAACGAGGAGAGAAAATGTTATCCTCTTGCACTTGTTTATATGTTGGTTCTCATAAAGAAGCACAACTTTATTGATCAAGCTGCCGTCTGCTTCTAATTAAGTCAAATCAAATGAAGGTAACCATTGAATATCAACGGGGAAAATTCTAAGCAGTAAGCACCATCTGACGTTGCATTTGTTACACTTTATACAGTTCGGCATTGTAGAAGGAATGCATATAGTCGCAGAGCTATACGTGAGTGTGAGTATTATGTTTCTATGTCCTGTGTTTTAATGCTCCCAAATGATGTAACTATAAAAGTTTACTGGCCCACAGTTAATAGTGAGTCCTTCATGAATCAACTACAAATTGTATTCTCATAGAGTGTTCTGCAACCTGTGTGCAATGCAAGTTATTTCTGCAATGTGCACACAAATGAGTTGCCCCAATATATCAGCCTTCTATTATATGTTATCACCAAGATGCATGTAGCTGGACATTGTAGACTGGACGATTTCATGTGATTTGGAGAGAGAGACGCCATTCATTCACCCTGCCATAAAGATGTCTCATTAGGAACCAATTTCTTTCTGTGTTTTCGGCGCCCAACAAAATCCCGCCATGGCTTGTCAACCCTTCCCCGGTTATTTTAGCCCTGCAAAACTATGTGCGCTTAGGAAAGGAAACGTCATTCGACTTATAGTATAAGTCAATAACTGCAGATGATGGTACAAATCGAAGGTATTTATTCACAAAATGCTGGAGTAACTCAGCAGGTCAGGCAGCATCTCAGGAGAGAAGGAATGGGTGACGTTTCGGGTCGAGACCCTTCTTCAGACTGATGTCAGGGGGGCGGGACAAAGGAAGGATATAGGTGGAGACAGGTTAAGTCAGGTTAAGACAGGTTAAGGATATAGGTTAAGTCATTCGACTTAAATCGGGATTGAATTGATTGAAAGTCTTAGCAAGGACGCAGGCCCTTCAGCCCACCGAGTCCAAACTGACCGTCGATCAGAATCGAGAGTCAAGAGTGTTTTATTGTCACACGTCCCAGATAGAACAATGAAATTCTTACTTGCAGCAGCACAACAGAATGTGTAAACATAGTAACATCCATCCACAGTAGTTCTATGTCATCCCACTTTCTTATGAGCTCCCTGCACAGTAGGGGCAATTTACAGAGGCCATTTAACCTGCAAACCCCACAGGTCTTTGGAATGTTAGAGGAAACCAGAGCAACCGAAAGAAACCCATGTGGTCTCAGGGAGAACGTGCAAACTCCACACCCGAGTTCAGGATTGATTCTGGGTCTCTGGTGCTTGATTTGCAAAAAGTGCAAAACCAAAATCAGCCATCGCATTTGGAAGGCGGTACATCCCAACATAAACATTGACATCTTGTCAAGAGTTCAGTAGCCATTGAGAGATGAATGGTGGAAACTATTCACATTGATGAGTCGTGTGACCGCGCAATCGCTGCCGAAATGATATGCATTCACCATTAATATTATGGATTCTTTCTTATGCCTCATGCATTAGTGTAATAGCCCTCTTGCTTACTGTAATAAAAATCATTTTCAGCCATCTCTTCCAGTAATTATTTTTTGAAAAGGAAATTCTACAAAACAGGCCTTTATTGTTTTATTGGCCTTGTTGCTTAATGTACACAGCAGACAAACATAATTAAAGAGTAATATTAAAATGCCACGCAGCAATTAAGAAAATAAAGGGCTGCTGTGCTACTTGTTGTGTTTTTTTCCACGTGTTAGCCAGGTCAATCTTTGGTGCAAATTGGGTCTGTCTCCTCACCAGTATTGCGTATCGGTCCGCAAACAGGGGCGGTCACGGTGGCGCAGCGGTAGAGTTGCTGCCTTACAGCGCCAGAGACCCGGGTTCGATCCTGCCTACGGGTCCTGTCTGTGCGTTCTCCCTGTGACCGCGTGGGTTTTCTCTGGGTGCCCCGATTTCCGCCCACACTCCAAAGACGTGCAGGTTTGTAGGTTAATTGGCTTCGGTAAGAATTGTAACTTGTCCCTGCGATTTTTTAGGCGACTGCCGGTGACTGTCAGAGTCGTAGCAGGTCGCTGAAAAAACAGTGACTGGACCCCCCTACGACAATGTCTATGACAAGCTACAACAACCTACCACCTAGTCGACGTCAAGCTAAGGCAAGCTACCGACAACCGGCGACCCAATCGTCGAGACTTAAGACGTCCACCTACGACCGCACCTACGACAACCTGTGACCACACAGGCAACAACCTACGACAACTGAAGTCAACCTACGTCTACCCGCGACAAGCTAGGACAAGCTACGACTCTGTCGGCGACAACTGAAGACAATTCACGTCATTTTGGCCTCCGGTTTTGACGCCGGTACCTGTTGCTGGTTGACGTAGGTAGTCGCCAATGGAATTCACCGAAGTCACCACCGGCGACAACCTACGCCCTTCGGCCCACCGAGACCACACCGACCAGCGATCCCGGTGCACGAGCACTATCCTACACACACACCAGGGACAAGTGTGTCTGTATGTCTAAACTAAACTAAACAAGGCTTCAAGACCACCTGCACTTTGTGGCCAGTAACACTGTACATGTGAAATTGGCCTGGGTGGAGGGGTTGGGTGGGTGGGGGGTTCGGGAGAGAAGGAAATGTATCTATTTATTGTGACAGCTTCTGGTGAGGAAGAAAAATATTTTATTAGCTTGCTAATGACTGGTTTGCGCTGTTGGTTTAGAGAATGATAATAAGAAACGAACAGCGATGCATTGTTCCGACACAGAATGTCGCTCTGTATGGAGTCACTTCAGGATTCTGTACACCTCAGACCCGAGAAACCATACCCTCCAATACATAGCACCACTCTTGCTATTTAATGGGTTGTGTGTGGGGGAGGGGGGGGGGGGTGGAAGTGGGGTCCCTTGTGCGCATGCAAACACAGTTGAGAGAACTTCATTCTCAAGACTTGCCAAATTAAGGTCAATTCCAAAGAGGCTGAAAACAAATGTCGCATTTACAGCAGAGGTTGTAATTTAAAAAACATGGTTGTATCTGTATTTTCCATCCAGCGCTCATTGCCACATGCAATTATCAATAAAGTCCTGGCGTTTAGTTACAGGATGCTATTCAGTCGAAGGCAATATTTTATTATTAATTTGGCTGGAATTCTCGATTACATGCGTGTGCACGCGGAAAAAAAATAGAAAATCAACATCGTAAATATATCTGCACATTATTACTGATATGTAAATTGACCTCGTTTTGCCCTCGATTATTTCCTCCTCAGTTGATCTGTGTCTCAACGAGAGTTTGTGGACATTCTCCAAGCTCTCTTGGCTGCCATGTCCCGTGTTAAACAAGAACTGTCGGTGCTCCAGCAGAGTACAACTGCGTAATGTTGCTGTGCGGCCGAGAGTTTTAAATATAGAACCCCATTTATTTTGTTGTAATGAATGTCAGGTGTTTTTTGCCAAGTGTTATGAGCCATGTGCAATTGGGTTTGGAAGGGTAAAGCTCAAGTGGTTTATCCCTCCATATTGGACTTTTTGTTTGCCTGTGGCATAAATAAAGTGGAGATGATGTCCAGGGTGGGAAGTAGAGCTGGAAGGGCCTGTTCCACTTAGGCAACTCCAGGCGACTAGGCTGTCGCCACACGGTCGCTGGGGTGTCGCCTGTACGGTCGTGAGTCGTCGCCAAAGAGTCGTAGCGTATTTCTGGTCGCCGCTGGATTTTGAAACGTTTAAAATGTTTCGGCGACTGTTGGTTTGACGCCAATGAGCGTAGCTTGACGTCTCCTGACGGGGGCGCTGTCGTAGGTTGTCGCCTGGTGACGTAGGTTGTCGCCGGTGGTGACTTCGGTGAATTCCATTGGCGACTACCTACGTCAACCGGCGACAGGTACCGGCGTCAAAGCCGGAGGCCAAAATGACGTGAATTGTCTTCAGTTGTCGCCGACACGGTCGTAGCTTGTCGCGGGTAGACGTAGGTTGACTTCAGTTGTCGTAGGTTGCCGCCTGTGTGGTCGTAGGTTATCGTAGGTGCGGTCATAGGTGGACGTCCTAAATCTCGACGATTGGGTCGCCGGTTGTCGGTAGCTTGCCTTAGCTTGACGTCGACTAAGTGGTAGGTTGTTGTAGCTTGTCGTAGACATTGTCGTAGGGGGAGGTCCAGTCGCCGTTTTTTCAGCGACCTGCTACGACTATTGCAGTCACCGGCAGTCGCCTAAAAAATCGCCTAAGTGGGACAGGCCTTTTAACTCTTTGACCCTGACCATCATGGGTGTGGGGAATATTGGATGCTCAGGATGGCCTTTATTTACTGTCAGTGTTGCACTGTTCATTGGTGTATTAGCCATTGCTTCACCGTTGTTGGTGCCATTTGGGAGCACAGTCTCTGTTGGCCAATCACATGGACCCCACCTGTACTTCACTTTGCCTCTGAGAAGGAACCAATGCAATCCACCCTGGGTTGCGGACATTGGACTTTGTTACTGGAACCGGCGTACTACAATGCTGAGTACTCTATTCTGCACTCTGTATCCTTCTCTTTACTCCACCTATTGTATGAGTTTGGCTTGATTTCATTTAAGTCTGGTATTATCTGGTTTGATCAGCCAGCAGGCCAAACAAAGCTTTTCACTATAAACACTAGGAACTGCAGATGCCGGTTTACAAAAGAAGGCACTTAACGCTGGAGTAACTCAGCTGGGCAGGCAGCATCTCTGGAGAGCATGGCGTTACCTCAGTACACATGACAATAATGAACCTAAACCTAAACCTAAACATTCTCCTGTTTTACAAAACCTTACGAAGAATCTTGGATCATAAGCAAACTTGATACTTCATTGTTTTTTAGGTTCTTTATTAGCATTCTAGACTTCAATGGAAAGATTGATAATGGGACATTAAAGGGCCATTAAGCTAAAAAAAAATCAATGTCATCCTTTGCATGAGACATTATGCATTAGAACGATATCCTGGTGATGGAGAAATGCAAGTCGCAAACTAGAAATCTTTAGGAGCACAGCTCAATTGCTTACGAATAATTGGAAGGCAATTTTGTGAAACAGTCCAGTAGAAATATTGCATTTTTTATTTTTAACATGCAGTTTTAAAATAATGACATTCGCAGTGACTTGTGAAATTTTCCAGAAACTAAGTGAGATTTTACAATGGAGACACAAGGAATTGCAATGGCTGGAAGCTTGAGCAAAACACAAGGTGCCGGTGTGATTCACAGATCGGACAGCATCTATGGAGGGAATCGATAGGCAATTTTTGAGTTGAGATCCTTCTTCAGACTGTGTAAGAAAATAACTGCAGATGCTGGTACAAATCTAAGATATTTATTCACAAAATGCTGGAGTAACTCAGTGGGTCAGGCAGCATCTCAGGAGAGAAGGAATGGGCGACGTTTCGGGTCGAGACCCTTCTTTAGACTGTAGTCTTCTTCAGATTGTAGTAGGGGGGAGAAAGCTGGAAAAGAGGTGAGGACAGGATAAAGCTGGTGGTGCTGGCCCAAAGGGCCGAATGGCCTACTCCTGCACCTATTGTCTATTGTCTATTGTCTATTGTCTAAAGCCTGGAAGGTGATAGACACAAAATGCTGGAAGAACTCAACAGGTCAGGCCCTGGAGAAAAAGAATAGGTGATGTTTTGGATCGGAACCTTTCTTCAGACTGTAAGTAGAGGTGGAGGGGGGAAAAGGGTTGGGGTGTAAATAAAATGGAGGCGAGAAAGGGCCAGAACAAATCAGGGCTGGCACAGATGACCTCAGGAAGGGTGGAGCCCATTTATGACCCATTGTTAGCTGGGGAACGTGTGATATCAAGAGGGATACAAGGATGCAAACAATGGAACTGGTAAGATGAGTAGGGTAGGGGATGGGGAAGTGGAGGGGAGGGAATGCAGGATTTACTTGAAATTAGAGACATCAATGTTCATACTGCTGGGTTGTAAGCTGACCAAGCAAAATATGAGGCAAGTCTTTCATAATTGTTCCTTTCTGCCAAGATGATGTTAGCTGTGGAGAAATTGGCAAGGCATATCCAGTAATGCTCAAGAGAATTGACATTATGACCTTGGAGGTCAAGTTTAGAATTCCTTGACAGCGGCAACACAGGAAGACAGGGTGGTGAAGAAGGTATACATACGTATGATAACATCCTTGCTTTCACAGGTTGAGGCAGGGAATATTAAAGCTGGATGATTATTTTGCAACTGTACAGAGCAGTGGTTGGAGCACACTTGGAGTATTGTGCGCGTTTCTAGTCTACACTTTCGGAAGGATGTGGTTATGCTGGAGAAAGTGCAGAGGAGAGTGATAGAAAAAGTAAAGATGGGTGAACAAGGGGTCACAGTTTAAGGATAAGGGGGAAGTCTTTTAGGACCGAGATGAGAAAGTTTTTTTTCACACAGAGAGTGGTGAATCTGTGGAATTCTCTGCCACAGAAGGTAGTTGAGGCCAGTTCATTGGCTATATTTAAGAGGGAGTTAGATGTGGCCCTTGTGACTAAAGGGATCAGAGGGTATGGAGAGAAGGCAGGTACGGGATACTGAGTTGGATGATCAGCCATGATCATATTGAATGGCGGTGCAGGCTCGAAGGGCCGAATGGCCTACTCCTGCACCTATTTTCTATGTTTCTATGGGTGCCGACCCCATATGTCAACTTTGCATGTTCTCCAGAAATGCTGCCTGTCCTGCTGAGTTACTCCAGCATTTAGTGAGTTCTGGACTTAGAGGACTGAAGGGAATATTTCTGTGCAGGGCAGCTCTGTGGCTCTATGACTGGTATCTCAAAACTCCTATTTCATATATTTCATTACTACATTGATGGAGGCTATTGAGCTGCTGAGTCCATCACAGCCCCATTCCAATCCCATTCCCCTGCAACCTATCCTTACCCATATAGAAACATAGAAACAGTCGGAAGAAGGGTCTCGACCCGAAACATCACCCATTCCTTCTCTCCAGAGATGCTGCCTGACCTGCTGAGTTACTCCAGCATTTTGTGATACCTTCGATTTGTACCAGCATCTGCAGTTATTTTCCTAGAAACATAGAAAATAGGTGCAGGTATAGGCCATTTGGCCCTTTGAACCAGCACCGCCATTCAATATGATCATGGCTGATCATCCAAAACCAGTACCCCGTTCCTGCTTTCTCCCCATATCCCTTCAATCCGTTTGCCCAAAGAGCTATATCTAACTCTCTCTGGAATACGTCAACTGGGATGTCACTTATTCTGTCATCTGGATGGCCGGCCCCGAGATTCTGCCCAGGTTTCTCATAGACCAAAGGTAAAATCGTTTTCATGACCGTGTCCCTACATTCGAAGGATAGCTGGCAGTCGCTACTAAACTTGCCCGAAACAAAATAACAATGGCTTTTCCAAAGATGCAATTTTAAGGCAGCAAAAACTCCAGTCGCTGTACTTCAGACTTCAGCGATCCAGTAAAATCAACCGTCGATCTCTGTCTGATGTAAATGGCTAATAAAAGCATTTATGGGGAAGTTAACTTCTCAAGTCTTGATGCCGCACTAAGAAGTGTCAATCCTCTCTGTGGCATCTATCATGAACATATTACCCAGGGGAATTGAGAACCACAGTTCACAGGTTTAAGGTGAGGGGGGAGGGGGGAGGTGGGCGGTGGGGGGGTAAGATTTAATAAGAACCTGAGGGGCAACTTTTTGCCAGCCATCCACACTTGGGGCAAGTGACACTGGCCAATTAATCTGCCGCTCATCATGTTTAGTTTAGTTTCGAGATTCAGCGCGGAAACAGGCCCTTCAGACCACCGGGTCTGCACCGACCAGCGATCCCCGCATGTTAACACTATCCTATACCCACTAGGACCATTTTTTTAACATTTACCAAGCCAATTAACGTACATACCTGTGGGAATGTGGGAGGAAACCGTAGATCTCGGGAGAAACCCCATGCAGGTCACGGGGAGAACGTACAAACTTTGTGCAGACAGCACCCGTAGGCAGGATCGAACCCGGGTCTCCGGCGCTGCATTCGCTGTAAGGCAGCAACTCTACCGCTGCGCCACCGTGGGGTGTAGGCAGGGGGGCAGGTTACCTCAGGGTACGCCGCCAACAGGCCCACACAGAGAACGTACAACCTTCATGCACACGCCTTCAAGGATCAGGACAGTGGCTGTCTAACTGTCACTAACTGACACTCGTTTGTTCTATTTTGCACACTGGGTCATCCACTCCCTCCACGCCAGGGGCAATTTACAGAAGGCCAATTAACCTACAAAGCTGCATGTCTTTGGGATGTGGGAGGAAACTGGAGCACCACAGGAGGAACGTGCAAACCTCACAAACGGACGGCACCAAAGATCAGGCTCAAGTCGGGCACCCTGGCATCGTGAGGCAGTGGCTCCATCGGCTGTGCTACTAAAGGCTTTGGGACATGTCCTGCAGAGAGCTGATACCTCGACTCCCACTGCACCGTTGTGCCTGCACACCACACCACCCTGTCATTGTTGGCTGGCTACTCCTTCCTCCGACAAAGAGAAAAGGTTTGCCAAATGAATTTTCATGCTTCTCTTGACTGTTCTTTATATATTGCTGAACTTTTTGCTGACATTATTCTTTGCTGATTTCCCTCTGAACTTTTTTTTCACCAACGGACAAGATCTGTTGCACATTATGTTTTGGCCCCTTGTTTACACATGTATCGTGGCTTCTGTAATGAAAAAAAGTCCAGGGAGATGCTTATCATCCAGTTTTGTGTTTCCAAGACATAATAATTTCCTTGTGGACTCAAATCTTGCTCCATTTCACTGACAACAAATGTTACTCTTTCTCAATATTTCACAAGTACAATGTCCAACCTTTTGACCTCTTCACTGCGGTCGTAGTCATCCCTGAACAAGGCATCACAGCACATTCTCAGGCAAAGCTTTCAAAGAGAAGGGCGAATTCACTCAAAGACATTCTTGCCATAGAGGGAGTACAGAGAAGGTTCACCAGATTGATTCCTGGGATGGCAGGACTTTCATATGAAGAAAGACTGGATAGACTCGGCTTGTACTCGCTGGAATTTAGAACATTGAGGGGGGATCTTATAGAAACTTACAAAATTCTTAAGGGGTTGGACAGGCTAGATGCAGGAAGATTGTTCCCGTTATTGGGGAAGTCCAGAACAAGGGGTCACAGTTTAAGGATAAGGGGGAAGTCTTTTGGGACCGAGATGAGAACGTTTTTTTTCACACAGAGAGTGGTGAATCTATGGAATTCTTTGCCACAGAAGGTAGTTGAGGCCAGTTCATTGGCTATATTTAAGAGGGAGTTAGATGTGGCCCTTGTGGCTAAAGGGATCAGGGGGTATGGAGAGAAGGCAGGTACAGGATACTGAGTTGGATGATCAGCCATGATCATATTGAATGGCGGTGCAGGCTCAAAGGGCCAAATGGCCTACTCCTGCACCTATTTTCTATGTTTCTATGTTTCTATGTTGACATTTTGGGTCGAGACGTCACCCATTCCTTCCATCCAGAGATGCTGCCTGTCCCGCTGAGTTATACCAGCATTTTGTGTCTATCTTCGGTGTAAACCAGCATCTGCAGTTCCTTCTTACACATTCATCTAGGAGGGACAGTCTCTGCCTCTTGTAGCCATGGTGTCAATAATGATTGCTTCATTTCTATGTTTGACAGTGTGTGTGTGTGTAGGAAGGAACTGCAGATGCTGATTTAAACTGAAGATAGACACAAATGCTGGAGTAACTCCAGCATCTCTGGAGATTCCTTTTCTCCTCTTTCTTCCCTTTTCACGGTGGCGCAGCGGTAGAGTTGCTGCCTTACAGCGAATGCAGCGCCGGAGACTCAGGTTCGATCCTGACTACGGGCGCCGTCTGTACGGAGTTTGTACGTTCTCCCCGTGACCTGCGTGGGTTTTCTCCGAGATCTTCGGTTTCCTCCCACACTCCAAAGACGTACAGGTATGTAGGTTAATTGACTGGGTAAATGTAAAAATTGCCCCTAGTGTGTGTAGGATAGTGTTAATGTGCGGGGATCGCTGGGCGGCGCGGACTCGGTGGGCCGAAGGGCCTGTTTCCGCGCTGTATCTCTAAATCTGTACTGATTGAGAATGATCAGCCATGATCACATTGAATGGCGGTGCTGGCTCGAAGGGCTGAATGGCCTCCTCCTGCATCTATTGTCTATTGTCTAAATCTAAATCTAAATCTATTATCTACCCCACTGGTGACTCTCGGACTATCCTTGATCGGACTTTGCTGGCTTTACCTTGAACTAAACGTTATTCCCTTATCATGTATCTACACACTGCGAATGGCTCGATTGTAATCATATGTTGTCTTTCTGCTGGCTGGCTGGCATGCAACAAAAGCTTTGCGATGTACCTCGGTACATGCGACAATAAACTAAACTGGGGTGGTTCTTGCTCGGCCTCAAGGTCAGTTTCGAGAGTGACTTGCATGAATTGGAGCAAAATGCACAATACCTCACAGGCTGGAGATCCTCAAGGAGATATATACCGTTGGAATACTCCACAGGTCACTGTTTTCCATTGAAGTTGTCTTGAGCTTATTGAAGGCCCATCTGCAAGGGTGGGGGCTCACTGACTCCTACTTCTGCTGGAAACGATGAATGTAGAGATACAGCATGGAAACACGCCCCCCACAGCCCACCAAGTCCGAGCTGACCATCGATCACCCGTTCACACTAGTTCTATTTTGCACACTTTTGTGTATAAAATCATGAGAGGAATAGATCGGGTAGATGCAGAGAGTCTCTTGCCCAGAATAAGGGAATCGAGGACCAGAGGTCATAGGTTCAAGGTGAAGGGGAAAAGATTTAATAGGAATCTGAGGGGCAACTTTTTCACACAAAGGGTGCTGGGTGTATGGAACAAGCTGCCAGAGGAGGTAGTTGAGGCTGGGACTATCCCAACATTTAAGAAACAGTTACATGGATTGGACAGGTTTGGAGGGATATGGACCAAGCGTGGGCAGGTGGGACTAGTGTAGCTGGGACATGTTGGCCGGTGTTGTCAAGTTGGGCCGAAGGGGCTGTTTCCACACTGTATCACTCCATGACTCTGACACTGTGACTTGATCATCCACTCCCTCCACACCAGGGGCAATTTACAGAAGGCCAATTAACCTACAAACCTGCATGTCTTTGGGATGTGGGAGGAAACCGGAGCACCACAGGAGGAATGTGCAAACCTCACAGGTAGTACTCAAAGGTCAGGGTCAAACCAGGGGTCTCTGGCATTGTGAGGCAGCGGCTCAACCACTATAAGTTGTGGGACATGTGCGGAGAGCAGATACCTCGACTCCATGGTACGGCTCTTGGCAATTTGGTGGAAGTTTGGTGGAATGGCGGGACTGTCATACGTGGAAAGACTGGAGCGACTGGGCTTGTATACACTGGAATTTAGAAGGATGAGAGGGGATCTTATCGAAACGTATAAGATTATTAAGGGGTTGGACACGTTAGAGGCAGGAAACATGTTCCCAATGTTGGGGGAGTCCAGAACCAGGGGCCACAGTTTAAGAATAAGGGGTAGGCCATTTAGAACTGAGATGAGGAAAAACTTTTTCAGTCAGAGAGTTGTGAATCTGTGGAATTCTCTGCCTCAGAAGGCAGTGGAGGCCAATTCTCTGAATGCATTTAAGAGAGAGCTGGATAGAGCTCTTAAGGATAGCGGAGTGAGGGGGTATGAGGAGAAGTCAGGAACGGGGTACTGATTGAGAATGATCAGCCATGATCACATTGAGTGGCGGTGCTGGCTCGAAGGGCCGAATGGCCTCCTCCTGCACCTATTGTCTATTGTCTAACAGTGGAGAGGAGAGTTTTCATTCCCAGGAGCCTCCCGGACAAAAAAACAGAGAATTGAAGCATTGAAGCAGGCCCCTCAGGCCACTGAGTCGGAACCAACCATCAAACCTGCATATACTAATAAGATTTACGATTCCTACAATTAAGTCGCGGCACATTGTCACAGCGATGCAGCGCTTACGGCGCTTATAGCACCAGAGACCCGGGTTCGATCTTGGCTAAGGGTGCCTGTCTGTACGAAGGTTGCACATTCTCTCCGTAACCTGCGTGGGTTTTCTCTGAGAACTACCGTTTCCTCCCACACTCCAGAGACGCACAGGTTTTTAGGTTAATTGGTTTGGTATAAATGTAAAAATTGTCCCCAGTGTAGGATGGTGTTAATGTGCGGGGATCGCTGGTCGGTGCCGACTCGGTGGGCCTGTTTCTGCGCACTGCTTCTCTAAACTAAACTAAAATTTTCCTCTCATAGTCCATTGAGGATCACTGTGTACAATTCAGAAGGGTGTGTGTCTCATGCATGTTTTGCCTGCGACTTTGAGGCATCACAGCTACTATCTAAACATTGCAGAAGGATTGGCGTCACCCATTGCCACCTTCACGCGTGCTGTCAGTTTCTGAATCCCACTTGCCCACACCAAACACATGTATTTTGCAATTCATTATTAAATTTGGAGGCAAATTGGCACCAATTGCAGTGAGAAACCAACAAAAACAAGCCCGACTTCACAGCCATAAAGTCTGAAACCTGATACGTGTTACTGTGTTGGAATACAATCTGGAGTGTGGTAAGCAGAAAGCTTTTCTTTTTTAGTGTGAGATTCGCTGTGCTCGGTGAATCTTGTTTATTTGTACCATTTGACTGACCGCGGACTGTAAGGTTGGACCCCATTGTTAATATCTTCGCTTCATTTTCATGCCTAAAGTTGGTATGGCCATATTACTATGTTTTATAGAGAGCAAAAAACACAGCAAAATCAAGCTATTAACAAACCTAGATATTTTCTTGCGTTACAGTAATCAGAACGGAGATGAGGAAGAACTTTTTCAGTCAGAGAGTGGTGAAGGTATGGAATTCTCTGCCGCAGAAGGCAGTGGAGGCCAGTTCATTGAATGCTTTCAAGAGAGAGGTGGATAGAGCTCTTAAGGATAGCGGAGTGAGGGGGTATGGGGAGAAGGCAGGAACGGGGTACTGATTGAGAGTGATCAGCCGTGATCGCATTGAATGGCGGTGTTGGCTCGAAGGGCTGAATGGCCTACTCCTGCACCTATTGTCTATTGTCTATTGCACTTTAAAAGCACTTCTCTTGCGCATTCTCAAAGGGATGCAAAGGACATTATATAAATAAAGGTGTAAGAAGGAAGTCTGAAGAAGGGTCTCGACCCGAAACGTCACCCATTCCTTCTCTCCCGAGATGCTGCCTGACCTGCTGAGTTACTCCAGCATTTTGTGTGTAAGAAGGAACTGCAGATGCTGGTTTATACCGAAGACAGACACTGAAAGCTGGAGTAACTCAGAGGGTCAGACAGCTTCTCTGGAGAAAAGGAATAGGTGACGCTTCGATTCGAGACCCTTCTTCTGGTCCTTTATTTCTTGTCCTTCGTTATGTTGCTTGCTCAACCACGTGTTGGGGATTGATGTGTAGGAAGGAACTGCAGATGCTGGTTTAAACCGAAGATAGACACAAAATGCTGGAGTAACTCAGCAGGGCAGGCAGCATCTCTGGAGAGAAGGAATGGGTGACGTTTCGGGTCGAGACCCTTGAATTGATGCTTCAAACGCTTTCTAACGCTTTGAAGAATCCATGCCTGACGTGGGTAGGTGGTCCCGATTCAGTAGCAGTTCATTCTAACCATAAGTGGCAGTGGGCACAGAGAGTGTTCAGTTACATCCTTGATGTGGAAGCTAATCTCGGCTCGACTTGGCACTGGAAGCCACAAGAGGGCCATTATTTCACAGCAAAGAAAACCTCCCAGCAGTGCCCAGTTCCCTTTGCAAGTCTATACACAAATATCCGTAAGAAAAGACTACACAGACCTAAGCAACAATGTGGACTCCACAGACACAGTTGGAACCTTTTGAAAACCTTTTGAAAACAAGTCTGTGTTGTAAAACGCCAAAAATAAAAAGTATTTAAAAAATAATGAACCCAGGACCTTTCTGTTTGTCAGGAGCTTTTTCATTTTTTGTATTTTTACACAGGAGACCCTTTCGTTAGTCTGATCAGTTTTCTTTACAGGAGACGTTAGTTGGTTTGGTTTCTTTTCCTCTTTTACAAGAGACGTGGGTGTTTTACTGGAAAATAGAATAAGTTGAACAAGAGAGCTCTTTATTTTTCCATGGATGGATTTTTTTTTTCTTTAAAGAGACAGAAAGAAGTAAAGTCCAGTAACGCTGCAGGGAGCAAGCAACAAGCTTGTTGACAGGCGGAAGAGAACATGGAATATAGAATAGTAGGAAGCTCAGGGAACAGGCCCTTCGGCCCACACTGAAAATGATGCCAAGTTTGGTTTAGTTTAGTTTAGTTTAATTTAATTCAGTTCGGTTTAGAGATACAGTGCAGAAACAGGCCATTCGGCCCTCCGAGTCCACACTGACCAACGATCCCTGCACAATAACACTATCCTACACACACTTGGGCCAATTTACAATCTTACCAAGCCAGTTAACTACAAACCAGTACGTCTTTGGAGTGTGGGAGGAAACCGAAGATCTCGGAGAAAACCCACACAGGTCACGGGGAGAACGTACAAACTCTGTGCAGACAGCACCTGTAGTCGGGATCGAACCCGGGCCTTTGGTGCTGCAAGGCAGTACGAATGAAAGATATGCGAAAACGTATCAATTGTTAGCTGTTTGTTGGGTGAAATCAAGAAGCTAGTGTGACTTGGGTGGGGGAGGGATAGAGAGAGAGGGAATGCCAAGCAGGGACTGCTGTGAATAGATGGTTCGTAGTCAGCATAGATTCAGGCCCTGTTTCCATGTTGTATTTCTCCATGCCCTATGACTAAAACTGGCAGCTTAGGATCGATGGAGCTTCCTTTATCAAAGGAAGTATAAAAATAAAGTCAATATGCCAGTGACCTGTGGTGTGTTTGGGCAAGTGGTAAACAAAGAAATGTGGAGGTTTCATTCAGTGGCAGCCTGCCCCTGCACGAACAACAATATTTTAATGCACTCTTCTGCTTAATTTATTTACTGCTCAGATGCTTGGTATTTCCAATCATGCACTATTACATTTTTGCAGGCTTTGCAAGACATAATATCTGCTGAATACTCTCTCTGCGTCTGAAAAACTAGTTTTACATGAATGTAACAGATTCCCGTGAATAGTTATTTGTATATTCTGCAGTCTTTTAAAAGAATGACATCCGGAGGCTGCAGCGCATCGTTCGCACAGCTGAGAAGGTTGTTGGCTGCAACCTTCCCCCCATCGACAAACTGTACACTGCAAGGGCCAGGAAGCGAGCGGGCAAGATCATCTCTGACCCCTCTCACCCTGGCCACAAACTCTTTGAAGCACTTCCCTCTGGAAGGCGACTCTGGACTGTCAAAGCAGCCACAGCCAGACATAAAAACAGCTTTCTTTTCCACGAGTGGTAGTTCTACTCAATAACCAAAGTCTGTAGTCTCTTTTTTGCTCTGGTTTATTTTCACCCACATGGTTAGACCATAATTTTGTATCCTTATTGTTTTGATGTGGTTATGCTTTATTCTTAATTGTTAACTGTATGTTTGTGTTGTCATTTGTGAGCGGAGCACCAAGGCACATTCCTTGTATATGCACATACTTGGCCAATAAACTTATTCATTCATTTATTCATTCAATATTTTGGCTGCCACTTTAAAAAATATTCATTAAACTGTATTACCATTATATACATCAAACTGTTTACATTTCCGTAAAATAACGTTAGTCTGAAAAAGGCTCTCGACCCGAAAGGTCGCCCATTCCTTCTCTCCAGAGATGCTGCCTGACCCGCTGAGTTACTCCAGCATTTTGTGTCTTTCTTCAAACTGAAATTAGTGTTCTATATTTTCTGGTTTGCTGCCAATGAGAATCCTTTAGACAGGACCCTTCTTCAGACTGAAGACGTTTATCAGTCTGTAGATGGGTCCCGACTCAAAAAGTCAACTTTCAAATTTTCCAGATAAAGCAAAACAGTCTGAAGATGGCTCCGGCCAAAAATGTCACCTATCTATGTTCTCCAGAGATGTTGCCTGACCCGCTGAGTTACTCCAGGACTTTGTGCCGTTTTTTTCCCCACCCTTTTTTCAATTTGACATGCTTCTTTTGTCTCCTTCCTAGTTCGAATGAAGGGTTTTTGACCTGACACATGAACATTGTTTCTCTTAACACAGATGTGTCCTGGCCCGCTGAGTTTTTCCAGCCGTTTACATATATATTTTAGGTATCACAAATTGCTGGAGTAACTCAGCGGGTCAGGCAGCATCTCAGCAGAGGAGGAATGGGTGACGTTTTGGGTCTCGAAACGTTTCGGTCGAGACCCGAAAAGTCACCCATTCCTCCTGTCCTGAGATGCTGCCTGACCCGCTGGGTTACTCCAGCATTTTGTGATACCTTCGATTTGTACCAGCATCTGCAGTTATTTTCCTACACAAATATATATTTTATGTCCATGCTCACCACATTAGGACCACCACACCCCAAATAAAGAATGGAGAATTCGGCTGTTTTTTTTAACTTCTACATCCATGCAAGTTCCCTCTTTAAAAAGAAACACAACATGGTATGTTTTCAGAAGTGGTAGTCATTAAACATTATCAAAGAAGCACAATAAAATCTACACTTGGAACAAGTTTTGAAAAATCCCTTGGTCATTGATAGAAAAACAATAGATGGTCCCACTGAAGGAAGCAGCCTTGAATAGTTGGAGGGATTAATGAGAGGCTTATATTTTAGAGTTCTGCAAATACTGGGCCAGTTTCTCTTGGCCCTCTGCCCACTTGCACTAGCAGGGCAGGCGGATACCCAAACTTTCCAAAGGCCAGATGTTACTTGAGAGAACTGTTGAGTTCTTGCATAGAAGGTCAGCACGGACACCGGATCAAGATGTCCTAGAAATCAAGATACCTGCGCTCATTGCTACCCACAGCTTCTCCTGGTGTCACACGACTCCATTCCCCCTATCATCCAAATTATTTGCAGCAGCAGTGTAGTGTCTGTATTGGACCAGAGGATTAGGAACATGGCATGTCCTGAAACTACACAGCAGCGGTAGAGTTGCTGCCTCACAGCGCCAGAGACCCAGGTCAGATCCCGACTACGGGTGCTGTCCGTACGGAGTTTGTACGTCCTCCCCCGTGACCTGCGAGGGTTTTTCTCCGGGATCTCCGGTTTCCTCCCACGCTCCAAAGATGTACAGGTTTTCAGGTGAATTGGCTTCGATAAAATTGAAAGTTGTCCTTAATGTGTGTAGGATAGTGTTAGCGTGCAGGGATCGCTGGTCGGCGCGGACTCGGTGGGCTGAAGGTCCTGTTTCCATGCTATATCTCTAAACTAAACTACAAGGAGTGGTTAGATCCTGGAACAGGCTGCATTATGAGATGATTGTGGTTGGTATTTGCACAACATTTGGAAAGTAGGTAGACAAACACTTGAATTGCTAAGGCAGAGAAGACAACAGGGTTGATGCAGGCAAATAAGTAAATCTGTAAGAATAAGGGGTAGGCCATTTGGGACTGAGATGAGGAAAAATATTTTCACCCAAAGAGTTATGAATCTATGGAATTCTCTGCCACAGAAGGCAGTGGAGGCCAATTCACTGGATGCTTTCAAGAGAGAGTTAGATATAGCTCTTAAGGCTAACGATCTCAAGGGTTATGGGGAGAAAGCAGGAATGGGGTACTGATTATGGATGATCAGCCATGATCATATTGAAGGTGCTGGCTCGAATGGCCGAATGGCCTACTCCTGCACCTATTTTCTATTTTCTATGTTTCTAAATGGGATCATGGGATTATTACAGAAGGTGCAATAGTCAGAAAGGGAATCATGGGCCAAAATGCCTCTTTCTGTGGCATGCGGACCTAGAACTCAATCACTGAGATTCAAAGCCAATGGAGTTTGATTAATAAAATAATGTGTTGTGTTCCAATCCAAACTGAAGGTCTTGCTTGTTTGAAAAGCGGAAGAGACTCAGGGTGCACATAATTGAACGAGAGGCCAGATCAAGAGTATTGCTTCATGATCTAACAGCAGGGGCGGTAAAAGGAAGTGAACCTTTGTGTGGTTACAGCTTTCCTTGTTCAACAAGAATCTGACAGAGAAAGATTGGCCTTCTGTGACATCTAGCTCTTAGACTTTCTATCGCCAACAACAATGTATGTCTCACAAAGGTGGTCTACAACTGTAGCATATAAGTATACCACACACACACACACACACACACACACACACACACACACACACACACACACACACACACACACACACACACACACACACACACACACACACACACACACACACACACACACACACACACACACACACACACACACACAGAAACATACATACACACACACACACACACAGAAACAAACACAGACACACACACACACACACACACAGAAACAAATACAGACACACACACACACGCACGCACGCACACACACACACACACACACACACACACACACACACACACACACACACACACACACACACACACACACACATAGAAACAAAAATAGACACACACACACAAACACACATAGACAAACACAGACACACAAATGCACGCACACACACCCCACACACATACCCCACGCACACACCCCACGCACACACCCCACACACATACCCCACACACACACCCCACGCACACACCCCACACACATACACCCACGCACGCACACCCACGCACATACACCCACGCACGCACACCCACGCACACACACCCACGCACACACACCCCACGCACACACACACCCACACACACACATGTGTACACACACACACCCACCCACTAACACCTCCCCCCCCCGCCACACACATACACATACAGACACGCACGCACACACACACACACATATATATTTCTGGACTCTGGTAGATATTGTATTCTCCTCACAGAAGCAGGTGCCAGGATAGGGGATAATGATTAAAATGATTAAAATATTCTTAAATTGCTCATGTTTTGTAATATTCTGACAAAAATGGGCAGCATCACCGGTGAGTCCAGAAAAGTCCGCATGATAATTACAGGCACTCCATATTATGCTTGTTTAGTTCTGTTTAGTTTAGAGATACAGCACGGAAACAGGCCCTTCGGCCCATCAAGTCCACGCTGGCTTGCAATCACCCTGTACATTAGCACTATCCTACACTAGGGACAATTTTACAATTGTTACCAAGGCCAATTAAACTATAAACCTGTGCGTCTTTGAGGTGTGGGAGGAGTCCAGAGCACCCAGAAAAAAACCCACGTGGTCACGGGGAGAACGTGCAAGCTCCGTACAGACAGCACCCATTGTCAGGATCGAACCCTGGTCTCTGGCGCTGTAAGGCAGGCGCCACCGTGCCACTCTTGCTTTCATGTTTGTGGATTCTGCGTCCTCCACAATGGTTTAATTCATATTTTTTGTAGCTACTCACCGACCACCCCCTGTTTAAGTTCCCATTTGTCAAAGTCCACACATCGAAAAGCAAACATTAGCAAAAAGGTATCAGAGCATTCTGAAATATTTCTGCTTGGAAATGTTTTTTTTTCATAAATCAGGCTGTATCATATTAATGCTAGTTTATTTATATTTGCACTTGAGCCTCACGGTTGAATTAACATTCTTGCCACCTAAGATGTTCAAGTGGTTTAACTAAAATGAAAGCCGCAAGTTAAAATGCGGACACCGTATTCCTGAGGAGGAAAACACATAGAGTAATGGGAGAGTCAGGAGTGTTTGATTGTCACGTGTCCCAGATAGAACAATGAAATTATTACTTGCAGCAGCACAACAGAATATGTAAACATTACACACTGTAAACAACATGAAAATCGAGAGAGAAAAGTTCAGTGTATATACCTAGGGGTGCAACGATAGAGTTGCTGCCTTACAGCGAATGCAGCGCCAGAGACCCGGGTTCAATCCCGACTACGGGTGCTCTCTGTACGGAGTTTGTACGTTCTCCCCGTGACCTGCGTGGGTTTTCTCCGAGATCTTCGGTTTCCTCCCACACTCCAAAGCCGTACAAGTTTGTAGGTTAATTGTCTGGGTAAATGTAAAAATTGTCCCTCGTGGGTATAGGATAGTGTTAATGTGCGGGGATCGCTGGTCGGCGCGGACCGGGTGGCCCGAAAGGGCCTGTTTCTGTGCAGTATCTCTAAACACATACACAAACTCACAAATATACATATATATAGATAATGTATATATATATAAATATATATACTCACATGCGTACACACATAAAATAATATATTATAATAATATATTATAAATAATATAGTGTTATTATTGCACTATTATTGTAGTTTTATGTGTGTACATATGTGTACATGTGAGTATATATATATATATATAGAATAATAATATATACATATATTATTTTATGTGTGTACGTATATATATATATATATATATATATACACACACATAAAACTACAATAATAGTGCAATAATAACAATACTAGTCTATGAAGTTCAGAGCTTATTTGAGGTTGTAGTGTTTAATAGCCGAATGGCTGTAGAGAAAAAGCTGTTCCTGAACCTGGACGTTACAGTTTTCAAGATCCTGCACCTTCTTCCCAACGGCAGGGGTGAAATGTGTGGCCAGAGTGGTGCGGTCATCAAATCGGGTCACCTGCTATTTAAACTGAGAAATTAAAGATGATAATATCCACACAAAGTGTACAACTGAGATTTCACAGAATAGAGTGTGGATAAAGAAATAAGGGAAAGCATATTTCAAATCAACTGGGGCAAGTTGGGTTCATGTTGCAAGCTTCTCCATAGTTTAGCCAGCAACATACTCCAGTGTATTGCAGATATTCCACTTACCTGTCATTTCCTCTTTTAAGGAGGTTCCTCCAAATCTACATCTTGTGCAACGCTTGCGATAATGGTTTCTGTCTGGTGCCTCAGTGAAGTCAAGTAGCTTTTCTTGGATGCTGTACTGTAGAATGGGGCTTGTCGATGGACCAAACTTGCAGAGCATGGTTTAGTTTAGTTCAGGTTGGTTTAGATTGTTGTTACATGTACCGAGGTACAGTGAAAAGCTTTCTTGTTGCGTGCTATCCAGTCAGCGGAAAGACTGTGCACAATTTCAATTGAGCCATCCATGGTGCCCAGATACAGGATAAAGGGAATAATGTATAATTGAAGATAAAGTCCAAGTCCAATTAAAAATAGTCTGAGGGTCTGTAATGAGGCATCCAAAGGTCTCAAATGAGGGCTAGTAATCTCTAGAGATGTGAACTAAATCTCCTTGGAAATGTATACTCAATTAACTAAACAGATATGGAATTATATACGACACAGTGGCGCAGCGGTAGAGTTGCTGCCTTACAGCCCCAGAGACTCAGGTTCCATCCTGACTACGGGTGCTGTCTGCACGGAATTTGTACGTTCTCCCCGTGACCGCGTGGGTTTTCTCCGTGTGCTCCGGTTTCCTCTCACACTCCAGAGGGGTGCAGGTTTGTAGGTTATTTGGCTTTTATAATTTTTTTATTGTCCTGAATGTATACAATAATGCTAGTGTACGGGGTGATTGCTGGTCGGCACGGACTCAGTGGGATGATGGGCCTGTTTCCACGCTGCAGTCTAGATCCTATAAATGGGAAGTAAGCTCGTCGGTGTCACCCAGTGCGGCCTATACGTGACTCCTGACTCATACTCACACGGATAATTGACGATTCTCTTTTAAAATGGCAATAGACAATAGACAATAGACAATAGACAATAGGTGCAGGAGTAGGCCATTCGGCCCTTCGAGCCAGCACCGCCATTTAATGTGATCATGGCTGATCATTCTCAATCAGTACCCCGTTCCTGCTTTCTCCCCATACCCCCTGACTCCGCTATCCTTAAGAGCTCTATCTAGCTCTCTCTTGAATGTATTCAAAGAATTGGCCTCCACTGCCCTCTGAGGCAGAGAATTCCACAGATTCACAACTCTCTGACTGAAAAAGTTTTTCCTCATCTCTGTTCTAAATGGCCTACCCCTTATTCTCAAACTGTGGCCCCTGGTTCTGGACTCCCCCAACATTGGGAACATGTTTCCTGCCTCTAATGTGTCCAACCCCTTAATAATCTTATACGTTTCGATAAGATCCCCTCTCATCCTTCTAAATTCCAGTGTATACAAGCCTAGTCGCTCCAGTCTTTCAACATATGACAGTCCCGCCATTCCGGGAATTAACCTAGTAAACCTACGCTGCACGCCCTCAATAGCAAGACTATCCTTCCTCAAATTTGGAGACCAAAACTGCACACAGTACTCCAGGTGCGGTCTCACTAGGGCCCTGTACAACTGCAGAAGGACCTCTTTGCTCCTATACTCAACATAGTGTATCAATAGGCATACGGACTATAGCTGCCCCCGAAGCAACTGGCTATGGGCACTAGGTGGTGGGTGTATGGAGCAAGTTGCCAGAGGAAGCAGTTGAGGCTGGGACTCTCCCAACATTTAAGAAACAGTTGGGCAGGTACATGGATAGGACAGGTTTGGAGGGATATGGATCAAACACAGGCAGGTGGAACTGATGTAGCCGGGACATGTTGGCCGGTGTGGGTAAGTCGGGCCAGACGGTAAGACTCTCTGACTCTATGACTCTAATAGATGCCAGCTATGCACCTGCCCCGTGAACAAAGTATAAAAAACAATCACGAGCTTGTACGATTGCAGGTGGGTTGGTTGTCAGTGAGTTCAGTGTCTGAATGAGACGAGATGAGGGGATGACTTCACACATTGCTTGTGGCCTGAGCTGATGATGGAACAATGTTTGCAGCTCTGCGCAGTGACCTCTGACCATTTTTATATAGTATAAGAAAATAACTGCAGATGCTGGTACAAATCGAAGGTATTTATTCACAAAATGCTGGAGTAACTCAGACCATTTTTAGATCTTCAATAAGACCACAAGGACCAGAAGATTTTGGTGAGTTGGCCATCTGACCACTGTTCCTCCCCCACCACTCAATGACTATTAAAGCTTTTGTCTCCACGTCACTGTTATTGCTGTTGCCGCCACCATTGTTGCTGCTGCATTTAATAAAACCATTTGCGTTTATATTTATTTTGGACATGTGTTCAGAGTCAACTTTATGTATTCTTAAACAAAGAACTGTTCACTCATTCAAGTTCAGTTTTAGTGCTTTTTTTGAACAGGTTTCCATCAAATTCCTAATGGGCTGTTTCAAATAAGTGTTAGACCATAAATTTAAACATGTTAAAGATCATTTTAAAATGGCAAAGATAATAAATTGATAGAAGCACTTGCGAATAGAATCTCAACTGTTATGTTGTTAAAGCAGAGTTCAGGCAAATAAATAAATGAAAGTGGCCACAACGTAGCTTAATTATTGTAAACTGTCCCTAGTGTGTATAGGATAGTGCTAGTGTAGGAGGATCGTTGGTTGACGTGGTCTCGGTGGGACAAAAGGATTGTTTCTGCACTGTATATTTTAGTTTAGTTCAGTTTAGTTTGGAGATACAGTGCAGAAACAATCCTTTTGTCCCACCGAGACCACGTCAACCAACGATCCTCCTACACTAGCACTATCCTATACACACTAGGGACAGTTTACAATTTTTACCGAAGTCAATCAACGTACAAACCTGTACGCCTTTAGGGTGCAGGAGGAAACCAGAGCATCCGGGGAAAACCCACACCGTCACAGGAAGAACGTACAAACTCCGTACAGAAAGCACCCACAGTCAGGATCGAAACCGGGTCCCTGGCACTGTAAGGCAACATCTCTACCGATGTGCACAAACATTAGCCAACTAGAGCAGATTTAGTAGCCAACCTTAAGGCACGGTCATATGGGAGGTATAAATAGAGTAGACAGGCAGAAGCTTTTTCCGCAGGTGAAAATATCAAAGATTGGAGAGCATAGCGTTAAAGTGAGAGGTACAACGTTTAAAGGAGATGTGCAGGGAAAATTTATCTACACAGAGAATGGTGGGCGCCTAGAAGGTGCCAGGAGTGGTGGTGGAGGCATGTCCAGAAAGGACATTTAAGAGGCTTTTTGATAGGCATCATAATAGACAATAGACAATAGACAATAGGTGCAGGAGTAGGCCATTCAGCCCTTCGAGCCAGCACCGCCATTCAATGCGATCATGGCTGATCACTCTCAATCAGTACCCCGTTCCTGCCTTCTCCCCATACCCCCTCACTCCGCTATCCTTAAGAGCTCTATCCAGCTCTCTCTTGAAAGCATCCAACGAACTGGCCTCTACTGCCTTCTGAGGCCGAGAATTCCACACCTTCACCACTCTCTGACTGAAAAAGTTCTTCCTCATCTCTGTTCTAAATGGCCTACCCCTTATTCTTAAACTGTGGCCCCTTGTTCTGGACTCCCCCAACACTGGGAACATGTTTCCTGCCTCTAATGTGTCCAATCCCCTAATTATCTTATATGTTTCAATAAGATCCCCCTCATCCTTCTAAATTCCAGTTTATACAAGCCTAATTGCTCCAGCCTTTCAACATACGACAGTCCCGCCATTCCGGGAATCAACCTAGTGAACCTACGCTGCACGCCCTCAATAGCAAGAATATCCTTCCTCAAATTTGGAGACCAAAACTGCACACAGTACTCCAGGTGCGGTCTCACCAGGGCCCGGTACAACTGTAGAAGGACCTCTTTGCTCCTATACTCAACTCCTCTTGTTACGAAGGCCAACATTCCATTGGCTTTCTTCACTGCCTGCTGTACCAGCATGCTTCCTTTCAGTGACTGATGCACTAGGACACCCAGATCTCGTTGAACATCCCCTCTTCCTAACTTGACACCATTCAGATAATAATCTGCCTTTCTATTCTTACTTCCAAAGTGAATAACCTCACACTTATCTACATTAAACTGCATCTGCCATGTATCCGCCCACTCACACAACCTGTCCAAGTCACCCTGCAGCCTTATTGCATCTTCCTCACAATTCACACTACCCCCCAGCTTAGTATTATCCGCAAATTTGCTAATGGTACTTTTAATCCCTTCATCTAAGTCATTAATGTATATCGTAAATATCTGGGGTCCCAGCACTGAACCTTGCGGTACCCCACTGGTCACTGCCTGCCATTCCGAAAGAGACCCATTTATCCCCACTCTTTGCTTTCTGTCTGTCAACCAATTTTCTATCCATGTCAGTACCCTACCCCCAATACCATGTGCTCTAATTTTGCCCACTAATCTGCTATGTGGGACCTTGTCGAAGGCTTTCTGAAAGTCGAGGTACACCACATCCACTGACTCTCCCCTGTCAATGTTCCTAGTTACATCCTCAAAAAATTCCATTAGATTTGTCAAGCATGATTTCCCCTTCGTAAATCCATGCTGACTCGGAATGATCCTGTTACCGCTATCCAAATGCTCAGCAATTTCGTCTTTTATAATTGACTCCAGCATCTTCCCCACCACTGATGTCAGACTAACTGGTCTATAATTACCCGTTTTCTCTCTCCCTCCTTTCTTAAAAAGTGGGATAACATTTGCTATCCTCCAATCCACAGGAACTGATCCTGAATCTATAGAACATTGAAAAATGATCTCCAATGCTTCCACTATTTCTAGAGCCACCTCCTTAAGTACCCTGGGATGCAGACCATCAGGCCCTGGGGATTTATCAGCCTTCAGTCCCATCAGTCTACCCAAAACCATTTCCTGCCTAATGTGGATTTCCTTCAGTTCCTCCATCACCCTAGGTTCTCCGGCCCCTAGAACATTTGGGAGATTGTGTGTATCCTCCTCAGTAAACACAGATCCAAAGTAACGGTTTAACTCGTCTGCCATTTCTTTGTTCCCCATAATAAATTCCGCTGCTTCTGTCTTCAAGGGACCCACATTTGCCTTGACTATTTTTTTCCTCTTCACGTACCTAAAAAAACTTTTGCTATCCTCCTTTATATTATTGGCTAGTTTACCCTCGTACCTCATCTTTTCTCCCCGTATTGCCTTTTTAGTTAACTTTTGTTGCTCTTTAAAAGAGTCCCAATCCTCTGTCTTCCCACTCTTCTTTGCTATGTTATACTTCCTCTCCTTAATTTTATGCTGTCCTTGACTTCCCTTGTCAGCCACAGGTGTCTCTTACTCCCCTTAGAGTCTTTCCACCTCTTTGGGATAAATTGATCCTGCAGCCTCTGCATTATTCCCAGGAATACCTGCCATTGCTGTTCTACCGTCTTCCCTGCTAGGGCCTCCTTCCAGTCAATTTTGGCCAGCTCCTGCCTCATGCCTCTGTAATCCCCTTTGCTATACTGTAATACCGACACTTCCGATTTTCCCTTCTGCCTTTCCATTTGCAGAGTAAAACTTATCATGTTGTGATCACTGCCTCCTAATGGCTCTTTTACCTCTAGTCCCCTTATCAGATCAGGATCATTACACAACACTAAATCCAGAATTGCCTTCTCCCTGGTAGGCTCCAGTACAAGCTGTTCTAAGAATCCATCTCGAAGGCACTCTACAAACTCTCTTTCCTGGGGTCCATTTCCAACCTGATTTTCCCAGTCTACCTGCATGTTGAAATCTCCCTTAACCACCGTAGCATTACATTTGTGACACGCCAATTTTATCTCCTGATTCAACTTGCACCCTATGTCGAGGCTACTGTTTAGGGTCTTTTTACCCTTACAATTCCTCATTTCTATCCATACTGATTCAACATCTCCTGATTCTATGTCACCCCTTGCAAGGGAATGAATATCATTCCTTACCAGCAGAGCAACCCCACCCCCTCTGCCCACCTGTCTGTCTTTTCTATACGTTGTGTACCCCTGTGCAAGGAATGGAGGGATACGGATTATGTGCAGACAGAGGAGATTAGTTTAACGTGGCATCAAGTTTGGCACAGACAATGTGGAAGGAAGAGCCTGTTCCTGTGCTGGATTATTCTATGTTCCAAATGTGTATGCCATTGCGGACACCAACGTCATCAGTAAGTGTGTTGAGGACTTCATGCCGAGGCTGCTGATCCAAGTGCTCCCCAGGCAGAAACCATGGATGAACTGTGAAAGTCACTCAGTACTGATGTCCAAATCCAAGGCATTGAGGTCAGGTCCTGGCCCACACAGGAAACTTAGGTGACCTTCGCAGGTATTTATTCACAAAATGCTGGAGTAACTCAGCAGGTCAGGCAGCATCTCAGGAGAGAAGGAATGGGTGATATTTCAGTCTGAAGAAGGGTCTCGACCCAAAACGTCACCCTTTCCTTCTCTCCTGAGATGCTGCCTGACCTGCTGAGTTACTCCAGCATTTTGTGAATAAATACCTTCGATTTATACCAGCATCTGCAGTTATTTTCTTATATGACCTTCGCAGGAATGCCAAGAGACAACTCCAGGCCAAGCTAGAGTCGCTGACTACCCACACACACGCTGTCGATTGTGGCCAGGCGTGAATCCTATTCCGAGATACAAAGCAAAGTAGGGCAGAATCACCAGCACCGAGCTCAAAACGTTCTCTGTTCATTTTGAACAGGAGGTCTGAGGGATGACGACACAGGTCAAGTTGTGTCGAGACAACAACTTCTCTCTCAACGTCTGCAAAAGTGGTCATCGACTTCAGAGAGTGGGGTGCTCAGTCTGTATCAATGGTGCTGAAATGGAGATGATCAAGAGCTTCAAGTTCCTAAGTGTAACTATCACCAATAATAGACAATAGACAATAGGTGCAGGAGTAGGCCATTCGGCCCTTTGAGCCAGCACCACCAATCAATGTGATCATGGCTGATCATTCACAATCAGTACCCCATTCCTGCCCTCTCCCCATACCCCCTGACTCCGCTATCTTTAAGAGCTCTATCTAGCTCTCTCTTCAAAGCATCCAGAGAATTGGCCTCCACTGCCTTCTGAGGCAGAGAATTCCACAGATTTACAGCTCTCTGACTAAAAGAGTTTGCCCTAGTTCAACCAAATTGATGCCACGGGCAAGAAAGCACAACAATGACGACTACTTCCTCAGAAGGCAAAGGAATTTCGGCATGACTCTTACCAATTTCTACAGATGCACCACCGAAAGGATCCTATCCAAATGCTTCACAGCTTGGTATGGCAATGGCTCTGCCCGTGATCGCATTGTGTTGTGAATGCAGCCCAGTACATCTCACAAACTAGCCTCCCGACTACCTACTCCATCTACGCGTCACATTGTCTCGGGAAGGCAGGCAATGTAACCAAGGAGCATGCACACCTTGGTCATTCCCTTCTCTCTCCCCTCCTGTTAGGCAGAAGATACAAAAACATGAAAGCAGGTACCATCACAATGGCTTGTTCCCCATCAGGCTCTCCATCGACCCCTCATATGCCCAGGGTGACTTCCTGATCTCCCAAGGCAGACACAAAATGCTGGAGTAACTCTGCGGGTCAGGCAGCATCTCAGGAGAGAAGGAATGGGGTGACGTTTCAGGTCGAGACCCTTCTTCAGACTGATAGTATAAGAAAATAACTGCAGATGGTTGTACAAATCGAAGGTATTTATTCACAAAATGCTGGAGTAACTCAGCAGGTCAGGCAGCATCTCGGGAGAGAAGGAATGGGTGACGTTTCGGGTCGAGACCCTTCTTCGCCCATTCCTTCTCTTCAGAGATGCTGCCTGACCTGCTGAGTTACTCCAGCATTTTGTGAATAAATATCTTCTTCAGACTGATGTCAGGGGAGGGGGTGGGACAAAGATCCCCTGACATCAGTCTGAAGAAGGGTCTCAACCCAAAACGTCGCCCATTCCTTCTCTCCCAAGATGCTGCCTGACCCGCTGAGTTACTCCAGCATTTTGTGTCTCCCTTCGATTTATCATATCATATCATATCATATATATACAGCCGGAAACAGGCCTTTTCGGCCCTCCAAGTCCGTGCCGCCCAGCGATCCCCGCACATTAACACTATCCTACACCCACTGGGGACAATTTTTACATTTACCCAGCCAATTAACCTACATACCTGTACGTCTTTGGAGTGCGGGAGGAAACCGAAGTTCTCGGAGAAAACCCACGCAGGTCACGGGGAGAACGTACAAACTCCTTTAAACCAGCATCTGCAGTTATTTTCCTACACATCCTGATCTCCCAATCTATCTCTTTTTAGCCTTAGTTGTTCTTTCAATATGCACTTTCTCTGCAGCTGCAATAATACATTCTGCACACTGTCACACCAGCTTCTCGTTTACACTCAACAAACAGCTAACAGTGGCCTGTTTCCTTTATTATCGTTACTTTTTTGCATGTCTTTCATTCATTGTTCTTTAACTCTCTACATTATTGTCTATATCTCTCGTTTCCCTTATCGCTAACCAGTCTGAAGAAGGGTCTCGACCCGAAACGTCACCCATTCCTTCTCTCCAGAGATGCAGCCTGTCCCGCTGAGTTACTCCAGCGTTTTATGTCCATCGTTGGTTTAAACCAGCGTCTGCAGTTCCTTCCTACACATTTCGCCAGCATATTGTATATTTTGTATATGCTGCTAAGGTAGCATTTTCCTTATGTGTCCCTTAATCAAACTTGACAAAAATGTATCCTGAGAATTGAAATTTGAAGCAATGTGAAGTCACTCTTCCAAAGATTATTTTCTTCTAGTTCCTGAGAGATTGTTTTGCAATCATGCATACTCAGGCCTCTTTGAATTTGAACTGAATTGAGAAACACAGCATGGAAACAGGCCTTTCGACCACCGATTGCCCATTCTATGTTATCCCACTCCTGCTTAAACAAATGCTCAGTGGTTGTGGATTTAGTATGAGATCATTATTTGCATTGACTTATAAGATATACATGAAAACAGGCCCTTTGGCCCACTAAGTACAAGCCACTAAGTACAAGCCTCAGTTAAAATATACTTACAGAGGAATGAATATACCCTGAGACTTCAAGGCTTGTTTAATGGCTTTAGACCAACCTCACACCTTTTATTTACCGGAGTGCCAAAGCCTAAAAATTGGAATTCACCTGTTCTGGTTCAATAAGTGAATGCTGTACTTGTGGTGGGGAGGCACGGTGGTGTAGCGGTAGAGTTGCTGCCTCACAGCGCCAGAGACCTGGGTTCGATCCTGACTACGGGAGCTGTATGTGGGGAGTTTGTACGTTCTCCCCGTGACCACGTGGGATTTCCTCTCACATTCCAAAAACATAGATTCGTAGGCTACTTGGCTTTGCGGTGAAATTGTAAATCGTCCCTAGTGTGTGGGATAGTGTAAGTGTGTGCGGGGATCACTGGTCAGCACGGACTCGATGGGCCGAAGGGCCTGTTTCCACGCTGTAATGAAACTGTCTATCACCCCTCTATTTTCAATCTGAAGGGGGGTACCGACCCGAAACATCACCTATTCTTTTTCTCCAGGGATGCTGCCTGACCCGGTGAGTTACTCCAGCACTTTGTGTCTATCTGCAGTGCCATTGTGCTTTCTGTCCATCTTAGGCAGTGCAAAGCATTGCCAATCAATGTTCTCTAATAACCTTTACTTTCCTCTTTGCAAACACATATTACTAAACACATTTTACATGGGCAAGCTAAGTGAAAGTCCATTAACTGTTAAAATAAGCCTCGACCACAGCTGTGTGTCATGTGGGCAGAGTGGTTGGCGGGCTGTGGGTTGAGAAGCTCTGGGTTGGCAGCTCCACTGACACAGGATAGCAGACTGAAGAACTAACCACTAACGTTCACCAATTCTTTCCAGTACAAGTGGCCTCCTCTCACTCTCTCTCCCTGTGTGGTCATGCCTCGGTGCAGCAGTTCATGCAATGTGGGATGACTACTCTGCTTCGCTTAAACCACTCACTAATGTTCCAATGAAAAGTTAGACTTCCTGGTGTCCTAATAAAGCCCATCTTCTGCTAAGATGTGACAGAGCATGCTGGAATAACACAGCGGGTCAGGCAGCATCCCCGGAGAACATGGATAGATTTAGATTTAGATTTAGCGATACAGCGCAGAAACAGGCCCTTCGGCCCACCGGGTCCGCACCGCCCAGCGATCCCCGCACATTAACACTATCAACACCATCTTACACACACTAGGGACAATTTTTACATTTGCCCAGCCAATTAATCTACATACCTGTACGTCTTTGGAGTGTGGGTGATGATCCAGGTCCGGGAATACTGCCTGACCCGCTGAGTTATTCAGCATTTGTTTCTTTCCTTGGTAAACCAGCATCTGCAAATAACTTCTGTCTACATTTTGTTCTGCGGAGATATGATTGAGTAACTGACCACTGTGTGAGCCTGATGCTTGGAATCAACGTTTAGATTCATATTCAGGGTAGCTTATCATCATATACATTCGGGTGGAAAGAAGTTCCTAGTTTCCATCAATCTCGTGTAGTAAACAGTGTAAGTGGTGAGCAACAGAAAAAATGTTGGCGCCCTGTGGCGCCATTGTTGTTTCAGCCGCGGAAAGAAGCAGCGCCGCTCGGCGAGGCCGTAGACCTGCGCTGTGTGCAGCCATGATCCGCTGAATAGGGGAGCAACTGGGATTTGACCCGCCCCATCATTATATATATATTCCTTTATTCGTCCCACACCGGGGATATTTACAGTGTTACAGCAGCAAAGTGGATAGCAAGAGAGCAAGAGATCGTTCATTATAAATAAAAGATACATAAATTGTCGTCAGTTTTCTGTGTGTTCTTAGCTGTTATTGTTGACTCGTCTGCTGGGAGCAGTGCTGGTTGTGCAGTCTCACAGCAGCGGGAAGGAAGGACCTCCTATATCTCTCCTTCACACACTTGGGGTGAAGGAGTCTGTCACTGAAGGAGCTCCTCAGTGCAGTGACAGTGTCCTGCATGGGGTGGGAGTCGTTGTCCAGCAGCGATGTTATCTTTGCCATCATCCTCCTCCCTCCCACCACCTGCACTGAGTCGAGGGGGCAACCCAGGACAGAGCTGGCCTTCCTGACCAGCTTGTCGAGTCTCTTCCCCTCCTCCGCTGCGATGCTGCTGCTCCAGCAGACCACTCTATAGAAAATGGCCGATGCAACCACCGTGTTGTAGAAGGTCCTTAGGAGTGCCCCCTGCACTCCAAAGGACCTGAGTAACCTCAGCAAATAGAGTCCCATAAGGAAAATTTATGTTTCCAATCGTTCCCTGAGTACAGTCCTTTTGTTCGCCAGAATTTTCCAGACAATAGGATAATATCGTCCAAGTATACGATATATGGAATTTTATCCCCCCAAAAAATTATTTGAGTCACTATCCTATGCACTAGGGACAATTTACAATTTTACCGCAAAGCCAATTAGCCTACAAATCTATGTTTTTGGAATGTGTGAGGAAATCCCAAGCGGTCATAAGCCCTTCCGCCCATCCCAAATGCTCCTTCTCCACTTGAATAGTCACTGGCTGTAGATTCCCAGGAATCATTCAGAATGTTGCATTTAAGGCAGATACAAAATGCTGGAGTAACTCAGCGGGTCAGGCAGCATCTCGGGAGGGAAGAAATGGGTGACATTTCGGAAGGGTCTCGACCGAAACGTCACCCATTCCTTCTCTCCCGAGATGCTGCCTGACCCGCTGAATTGCTCCAGCATTTTGTGTCTACCTTCGATTTTAACCAACATCTGCATTTTGTTTCCTACACAGAATGTTGCATTTATTCAGTGGGACGTGGAGCACATCCTTGAAGCTTTTCTTCGATCCCCACCTGACAATGTCTTCTGGTGACACTATTGGGAGTGTGATGTTTATGGTGGGCAGTGCATTACCCTTGAAGACAGGCACAAACTGCCGGAGTAATTCAGCGGGTCAGGCAACGTCTCTGGAGATAAAGGATGGGCGATGTTTCAGGCCGGGACGCCCCTTCAGCGTTTCTGATAAAGGGTTCTGTCCCAAAACGTCACCCATCCGTTTTCGCCAGATGTGCTGCCTGACCGGCTGAGTAACCCCAGCATTTGTGTCTATCTTCAGTGTAAACCAGCATCTGCAGTTCCCTTCTACGCATTCCACTTGGATATGTCTTCCTGGCAATCCATGCATTCTCTCTCTCTCTGGTCTCACTGAGGAACTTGATATATATCCTATTTACATGTGATAGTGGGGGAAAATGGAATATCATGGAATACTTCTTTGAAAATCCTGCTTTGAGTATCTATACACTGTAAATGGATCGATTGTGATCATGTATTGTCTTTCGAAGGTATTTATTCACAAAATGCTGGAGTAACTCAGTAGGTCAGGCAGCATCTCAGGAGAGAAGGAATGGGTGACGTTTCGGGAAGAAGGGTCTCGACCCGAAACGTCACCCATTCCTTCTCTCCTGAGATGCTGCCTGACCTGCTGAGTTACTCCAGCATTTTGTGAATAAATACCTTCGATTTGTACCAGCATCTGCAGTTATTTTCTTACACATGTATTGTCTTTCTGCTGACTGGTTAGCACGCAACAAAAAAGCTTTTCACTGTACCTCGGTACCACTCTACCTGTACCTGTAAACTAAACTGAACTGATCCTTTCTTTTTGTGTCTTGTTCCGGGAGGGCGGGGGAATGGGAGACGTAGTTGGGGTGGGGTTCGGGGGTGGGAGGGAGAGATACTGAGTGAGAGCATTATCATTGTCTCATGGCTATCCAACGCACCTCTACAGTGATATCTGCCAAGGAAGCCGCAGGACTTTTCCGAGATGTTTTACGAGGCTGTTTAATAGACAATAGACAATAGACAATAGGTGCAGGAGTAGGCCATTCAGCCCTTCGAGCCAGCACCGCCATTCAATGCGATCATGGCTGATCACTCTCAATCAGTACCCCGTTCCTGCCTTCTCCCCATACCCCCTCACTCCGCTATCCTTAAGAGCTCTATCCAGCTCTCTCTTGAAAGCATCCAACGAACTGGCCTCCACTGCCTTTTGAAGCAGAGAATTCCACACCTTCACCACTCTCTGACTGAAAACATTCTTCCTCATTTCCGTTCTAAATGGCCTACCCCTTATTCTTAAACTGTGGCCCCTTGTTCTGGACTCCCCCAACATTGGGAACATGTTTCCTGCCTCTAATGTGTCCAATCCCCTAATTATCTTATATGTTTCAATAAGATCCCCCCTCCAGGATGACTGGGGCAATTCCTGTGAAGACTACTGAGGCTATGGGTGGGCATCTGATTGTACCATTGTTTCATGCCTGATAGTTGTGTCATTCACAGATTCCATCGCTTTGCGGGTGATTGGGAACGGACTGATTTGGTGGTAATTCACTGCCTTGGATTTGTCCTGCTCCAGTGAACAGAACATCCAGGGCACTCTAGTTTAGTTCAGAGATACAGCACGGAACCTCTGTACAGACAGCACCCATAGTGAACCCATGCGGTCACGGGGAGAACGTGCAAACTACACATGGACAGCACCCGAGGTCAGGATCAAACCCGGGTCTCTGGCGCTGTAAGGCAGCAACTCTACCACTGCGCCACCCGGCCACCCTTATCCACACATCCCCATGGTTACCGAACCATGGCCAATATCATAACTGTACTGGAAAAGCTTGTTTGTAGAAGCAGCTCTTTTTGGAATTCGGGTGGTCTATAGTTTAGTTTTCTTTAGTTTACAGCATGGAATACAGGCCCTTCAGCCCACACTGACCATTAATTGCCTATTCATACTATTTCTATGTTATCCCACTTTCACTACATATTAGCGGCAATTTCCAGAGGCCAATTAACGGACAGACCTGCATGTCTTTGGGATGAGGATTACACGATGGTGCAGCTGGTAGAGTTGCTACCTCACAACGCCAGAGACCCGGGTTCCATCCTGACCTTGGGTTCTGTCTGTGTGGAGTTTGCACATTCTCTCTGTGACCACATGGGTTTTCTCCAGGTGCTCTGGTTTCCTCCCACACCCCAACGACGTGCGGGTTTCCAGGTTAATTGGCCTCTGTAAATTGCTCCTAGTGTGTAGGGAGTGTGTGGGAAAGTGGGATAACATGGAACTAATGTGAATGGGTGATCGATGGGCCAGCGGGGACTCAGTGGGTCGAAGGGCCTGTTGCCATGCTGTATCTTTAAGTGATTAGCAAACCCGAGCACCCGGAGGAAACCCAGGCGGTCACGGGGAGAACGTGCAAACGGGACAGCACCCGAGGTCAGGAGTGGACCTGGGTCTCTGACGCTGTAAGGTGTGTGGCTCTACCACCTTATCATATCATATCATATATATACAGCCGGAAACAGGCCTTTTCGGCCCTCCAAGTCCATGCCGCCCAGCGATCCCCGTACATTAACACTATCCTACACCCACTAGGGACAATTTATTTTTAAAAAAAAATTACATTTACCCAGCCAATTAACCTACATACCTGTACGTCTTTGGAGTGTGGGAGGAAACCGAAGATCTCGGAGAAAACCCACGCAGGTCACGGGGAGAACGTACAAACTCCTTACAGTGCAGCACCCGTAGTCAGGATCGAACCTGAGTCTCCGGCGCTGCATTCGCTGTAAAGCAGCAACTCTACCGCTGCGCTACCGTGCCACCTGTGCCACTGTGGTACATTCACCATAGGTGGGATGTTGCATGGTTCACAGCCTTTGGTGTGTCCAGCTCTCTCACGGGGAGTGAATCAAATTGTCTGGGGACTGACTCTGTGATGGAGGGGATCTCAGGAGGGAGACCATCTCTTCACCATTGCTGAAAGTACTCTTGTGCTCGGGAAACACGGGGGATCCAAGTGAGAGAAGATGGGAGCTTGGAAATTGCTTATTTTGTCAGGGATCCACATGGAAGATCAAAGAGGTTTCTGGTTCAACAGATGTTTACAGGAACAGGTAGTCATTTGAATTTCATATAATGTGGGTTAAATCAGTGGCAGCTGCCAAACGTAATTAGGTTGTCAAATCCTCAGCTTTTTGGCAGATTTGAAGACCATTTTATTCAGCATGAAATAAAGACATCTTGATGGAATCAAAATTCTTGAACATGCCTCCGCTTTACCCACCGAATTAATGGGGCTGAACCTCTGCCGGGATTAGGATGGATATCCTGTTGGAGAAGCGTGTAACAAGACACATACCAAGCTCAGACCGGAGTTCAGTCTTCCTTGCAGCTGAGCGCTGGTGGATTCCTCATGGAGGTGCAGAATTCCCACCCGGAGATCGGCTAAATGTTCACCTGAATCCACCTCGGGGTGAGCCGGCACAAATAGACCAGGACGGGGAAAGGAATGAAAGTGATCAGCTGCCACAGTGTAGGTTAATTATCCCAGTCCAGACACAATTATCTCAAAGCTCTCTTATAGAGGATCTTATAGAGGATCTTATAGAAACTTACAAAATTCTTAAGGGGTTGGACAGGCTAGATGCAGGGAGATTGTTCCCGATGTTGGGGAAGTCCAGAACAAGGGGTCACAGTTTAAGGATAAGGGGGAAGTCTTTTAGGACCGAGATGAGAACGGTTTTTTTTACACAGAGAGTGGTGAATCTATGGAATTCTCTGCCACAGAAGGTAGTTGAGGCCAGTTCATTGGCTATATTTAAGAGGGAGTTAGATGTGGCCCTTGTGGCTAAAGGGATCAGGGGGTATGGAGAGAAGGCAGGTACGGGATACTGAGTTGGATGATCAGCCATGATCATATTGAATGGCGGTGCAGGCTCGAAGGGCCGAATGGCCTACTCCTGCACATATTTTCTATGTTTCTATGTAAAACAAGACACAAAGTGCCAGCCAGCATCTCTGGAGAACATGGTTTGGTGATGTTTCGGGTCAGGTCCCTTCTTCAATTATCTTCCACTGATTCATCAGTGACCGTCCTTCCATTATAGGGCCAAATATTGGGGTGTGTGCTGGTAATGGAAACATGTTCAATTTCGCTTATAAGTCCCCAGCAAACCAAACAGCTCTCAGCTGTACGCAACAAGACCTTGAACACATTCAGGCATGGACTGAGAAATGGCAAGTAACATACATGCCAGGCAAGACCATTTCCTTCATGAGAGAGTTTAACCACCTATTCTTAACATTACCATCTCCATGTTCCACACCATCAACATCTAGGACATCACCACTGAGCAGAATCTCAACTGGTCCAGCTATATAAAGTGCCATGACTCCAAGAGCATGCCAGGGCCTGAATATACAGTATTACAGTGAGCAAGTTATCTGACACATTTGTGCATTTTTATTTTTGAACAAGACACAAAGTGATGGAGTAACTCAACGGGTCAAGCAGTAACTCTGGAGAACATGGCTAGGTAATGTTTCGGGTTGGGACCCTTCTTCAGACAGTTCACCTCAAACGTCACCTTTTCATGTTCTCCAGAGACACAGCCTGACCCACTGAGTTACTCCAGTACTTTGTGCTTTCTATTATAAACCAGCGCCGGCAGTTCCTTGTTTCTGAATTTTTATTCTTTCAGCTTTTAACTTTATTTTCAATGGAGAAACGAGGAACTGCAGATGCTGGTTTAGAAAAGGAGACGGTGCTGGCTGGAGTAACTCAATGGGTAGGAGAAGAATCTCTGGAGAACGTGGATAGGTGGTGGTTTTGCATTGGGACCCTTCTTCAGACTTGATGGGTCGGGACCCTTAATCATTCTGAAGAAGGGTCCTGAACAAAAGAGTCACCGAGGTATATTCTGCAGAGATGCTGTCTGACCCGCTGAGTTGCTCCAACACTTTGGAATTTTTGTTAACATTGCTTCTGCCTGTTACTAAGTCCTGAGATTGTTTTGGTGTCAGTGAATGTTCGAGGCAGCTGGCCGACTGTGCCAACAGTGGCCGCAGATAGCCCAGCGTCTGGCTGGTGAACTGGGTCCTGGTCCCAGTGGAGGAATATTGCTCTGGACTATGTTGGGAGATGTAGTTGGCTGGAGCACAGGTAGCTGAAGATCATTGGCTCAGTAATGATCCCGCCCCACTGATTGTGTAGGAAAATAACTGCGGATGCTGGTACAAATCGAAGGTATCACAAAATGCTGGAGTAACTCAGCGGGTCAGGCAGCATCTCTTGAGAGAAGGAATGGGTGACGTTTCGAGTCGAGACCCTTCTTCAGACGTCAGGGGAGATTGCAATGACTTGGATTGTTTTCCTTGTAATGCCGGAGGCTGAGGGGAGACCCGATAGAAGTTTATAAAGTAATGGGAGGCGCGGATAAGGTAGACAGTCAGAACCTTTTTACCCAGGATGAAAATATGAAAGACAAGAGGGACCATCTTTTAAGGTGAAAGGGACAAAGTTTAACGAAGATAAACTTACTGGTGGCAGCTGCCTGGAAGACACAGGAGGATGGTAGAAGACTAATTGACAGTTGCATTAAAGATAGCCCCATAGATATGCAGGCAATGGAAGAACATGGATCTTGTGCAACGCTGAGAACAATTTATCTTGGTATTGTGGTCGGCATAGATATTGTGGGCTGAAGGGCCTGTTCCAGTGCTGCACTGTAGATATGCAGTCAATGGAAGGATATGGATCTTGCGCAGAGAGATGCAATTACTTTTTGATTGAAATCGTGGTCAATAGACAGTAGACAATAGACAATAGGGGCAGGAGTAGGCCATTCGGCCCTTCAAGCCAGCACTGCCTATCTGCCATGGCTGATCATGCATAATTAGTACCCCATTCCTGCCGTCTTCCCATATCCCTTGACTCCGCTATCATTAAGATGGCCGGCATAGATATTGTGGGCTGAAGGGCCTGTTGCAGTGCTGAACTGTTCTATGTTCTGTGTAAGCAAATAGTTCCTTGGCGGAATTGCTCCTTTCCAAGGCCTTTCCTGTATACACCCCTTCCAGCAATTACCAATAAATGGAAAGAAAGAATTTAATTTACAAGCTGGTTATAGTTGAAGATGTTCCTTTTAAATAGAGAAATGGCCACACCATTAACCTTGTGACGTTTGCCTCTAGATTTAGATCCTTTTATATACTGTTGCGGCAACCGTTAAGGGAAGTCCCCGGTTCTCTGCATGGAAGCTTACAGTTGTCATCGTGTAGCGTACTGGACCCCAGGAGGTCCACTGCACCTCATCCTGGCTTGAAAGGTTCTTATTTACAATGACCATCTGTTTCTTATCATCTCCGTAGATTTTTGCTGCTTCCACTTTATTCCCCAAGCTCTCACCTTTGCTACTACCCTCTTGTGAATTATTCCACCGAGTGCTTTTGAAAAGTGAGATGAAAAATATCTTCTGGCTTGCTACCGTTCATCGCAACCTCAATGGATTTATATGGCACGATCCTTCACTTATAAATCCATATTGGTTTTCCGTGCTCATATTTGCTTGCGATAAACGATCCTGAATTATATCCCCTATAATCTTCTCAACTATTTTTATGACTGGGCTAAGCAGCTTGTGATTTCAGACTTTTCTTTAAAGTTGGCACAGCTAGAACCTTTCTCTCCTGGTTTCAATGAGCTACTGTATATTTCCACCAACGCTTAACTTCCCAGGGGATTGCGAAGAGATATTTGAGAGCATTTAAAAAGTATTTGCTGGGATTACTAAGATTTGAGATCTGTGGGCCTTATGAGAAGAGACAGCATTGCTACTTGAAAGCACAAAAAGCAGAATACAGGAAGAACCAGATTGGCAAATGCAAAGACACTGTTATTTGTTGTCATTTTAAGTGTCTGGTGAATAGTTAGCAATTTTAATCAGCTTTGCGTTACATTTAATCTATTCTTGGACTCTTTCTTCTTTCAGCCACTCTCTAAGAGTTGAGAACTGTGGTACTGAAGTGACCAGGCAATTATTTTAATTGCTGAAGATATCTTCGGAGTTGCAGGGAACTGCAGATGCTGATTTACAACAACAAAAAAAGTGCACAAAATGCTGGAGTAATTCAGCAGGTCAGGCATCATCTCTGGAGGACATGGATGGGCAACGTTTCAGGTTGGGAGCCTTCTTCAGTTACTTTTGGACATGAAGGGCAATTTGTCAGTTAATTACAGTATGTCCCATAACATAGGAGACTGTTGCGGACGTAAATAAAGCAAAGGCATCTGTCCTATCCATGTAGGGGTATGGATATTGGTGGTGAGGCCAGCATTGATTGTCCATCCCTGTCTGCCCTTGGCAAAGTTGTGGAGCGGCCTTCTGAAGCCACCATGGTCCTCCATGTGTCTCGGACAAAGGTCCCAACCTATGGTAATGAACTGGTAATTTGCTTGTGTGACTCTGTGTGAGGGTTAACCCGTGGCAAAGAGAGGACACAATCAATCTGCTCATCATCATGATGGTGCCATGGGCTCATTTGTGTTCGACTGAAGGGGACATTGATTTTGTCATTCCCTCCCCAGATGCTGCTTGACCCATCGAGCTCCTTCAGCACTTTGTGTTTAACTCACGATTCCAGCATCTCCAGTTCCTTGTGTCTCTATCAGCTTTGGGTTGAGATCATCGGAAAATGTCCATTAGATGTTATGCAAATGTATAATGTTATGCCTCAGGTGCTCTGGTCTCCTCCCACACTCCAAGGACGTACAAGGTTAATTGGTTTCGGTAAAAGACTAAATTGTCCCCAGTGTGTCGGGTAGTGTTAGTGTATGGGGTGATTGCTGGTCGGCACAGACTCGGTGGGCCGAAGGGCCTGTTTCCACGCTGTATCTCTATCTCAAAAACACCTTCTAACAGCATTCTCCATCATTCATACTCACTCGACAGTATATTTAACCAGTGCCCAATCTCCCATGATGTTTTTGACACATTAGGTCACTGGCAACACTGGCACTGGCAGACTGTAAGGAAGTAAGAACTTAAAAGTAATTAAAAGTCTATCAAAGGTTAGATTCATTTCAGCCTTCCTCTGGGGTAGATTTCAAATGCTTACAATCTGGTGTTGAACATCTCTCTGTTCTAATTCGGTGTTAGAAATTGACCACCAGTATGACTGCTTCTTTCACCCCGAGGCTTTTAGCCTTGGAGTGAAGTGGGGAAAAAATATTTTGACAGACCTTGGAAGGAAATAGTTGTGAGAGAAATGTTTGGTGAAAGATAGATTTGAATGTTGTTGGCTGTGACGGACTGCTTCAGGCTAAATAAAGTAACTGCTTCTTCAAGCATAATAAATTCACTTATATAATGAAACGTGCAACACAATTAATGGCTCATGACTTATAAATAAACGGGACGTGCTGAAATTCATAAGCATGTGTTATGCTGAAAGAGAGAGCAGTTGCCACAAACCACACAACTCAATGGTGTGTGTTCTGCGCCAGAGGTCCATTGGGTTGTTGTCCCAAGTGCACTCTGTGGAGTCACATCAATCCAACTGGAGATGGAAATGCTACCCTAGAGTCATTTCATTGAGGAACAGTCCGGAATCAAACTTGGTCGGGAATCTTGCACAATCAAACTTTGTAGGCTCTGGTTCCCAGTTTGGGAAGTTTATACAAGATAAGAGAGCTTCCATTTTTTCTTCTCATTTATTTACAGGATGTCCCATGCAGTAGGCAACAGTTGGAGAAGCTTAAGTAAAATTGAGGCATCTGCCCCATCCAGATATAATAGGTGTAAAGGATCCCAACATTCTCCTTGTACTTTGGTCAATAGTTAAACTCATGGCGGAATGATGTTCATTAAACTATATCTGCATTTTTGCTCTCACTGCGAGCAAAATAGATAGCATATTTCCACCATTACAGCAATGCTTAATGCTTCTAAAGTACCTTTTTTAATGGTAAATGGTAATGCTGCTTGACACATGCACTGTAAAGGATCTCGCAGAGGCCAACGACATGACACCAAAGTTTGCTCCTTATTGGCAAAGTTGTGTGATGACACGAATATATATATATATCTATATATATATATATATATATATATGGTAAAGTGCTTTGGGATACCACGATCGCAACCAACACTGTAAAAATGTTGTCCACACTTTTGCCATCTAGTGACTCCAGCTATAGGGTGGACAGGTGGTGAAAGTTTGATGGGACTTGTTTGTGATGCTCTTGAATATAGGACTTGCTAACTTTTGACTCTCTAGGATATTTCTGGTGTCCTTGGTAAATAAAAATTAATTGCTCGGGCTGTGCCTTTATATATTTCTGGTCATTAAACCATGAGAGATGTTTGAGTGACATGCAAGAGCCTTGCAGGCAGGTGTTGAGGTATAGTTCCAACTTCTAATTGGCATTTGGGAATGGGTTTACTGAATGAGAGACATGTCAGATGACCAAGAGTTGAGGCAAGTGGTTGTGGTTAGGGTTGTGAACTGCGATTCATGGTTTATGGTAAAAAGCTATTCTTGATCCTGGAGGTCACGGTTCATGGTTCTCTCCTGTATCTTCTCCCCAATGTGAGATGAGGTGGCCAGGATGGTGAGCGTCTTCGATGACATTGGCTGCCTTCTTGAGGCAATGCTCCCGTGTAAATCTCTTCAGTGGTGAGGAGGTCAATACCTGTGATGGGCCGGACAATGTCCACAGCCATCTGCAACTTCCCTCCTTCAAGGGCATTCAAGTTACCAAACCAGGCCGTGATGCGACCAGTCAGTCAGCTCTCTGCCATACACCTGCAGAAGTTTGATAAAGTATTTGGCGATAAAGCATTTTGCAAATCTCCTCAACCCTCTGAGGAACTAACAACATGTGATCTTTTTTTGTGTTTTGGGCCGAGGGCAGATCTTCAGAGATGAGCACACTCAGGAACTTGAAGCTGTTAACCCTCTCCACAACCAACCCACCAATGAAGACAGATTCATGGACCTTCTCTTGCCTTGGAAACGATGACAGCCCCATTCTCCTTGCTCTGCGCGTAGATTCATTGAATTAAATGGAGCTTACAGCACAGGGAAGGCCCCATGGCAGCGTGTATGCTCTGCACGTGTCACTGCCCACACTCAGTCACACCTCTGCCTTTTCCTGTTACATACTTTACTGGTTGGAGAAAGATGCAATATTGTAAAACTCTTAAAAGTTAAACGGGCGAGGGGCTGGCTGATACCTACATGGGGGAGGGAGAGAGTGCAGAATATACTTCTCAGCATTGTAGAGCACAGTACTGCATCTGTTCCATAGGCAATGTTCTCAATGGGGGAGAACTGAATTGGACATTACCCTAGCCTATGGGGGGATCATTCAGAAGTTGGATAACAGAGGGGAAGAAGCTGTTCCTGAGGCAGTTCCTCAAGTCCTGAACTGTCTGTATTAAGCCCAGCTTGTCTGGAGAAATGCCTCATCGCCAGAATCCACCAACAAGCACCGTAACCTGGCTTGGCTGGCGGTGAGGGGAGCCCTCCCAGTCAGATCCTTCCAGCACCGCCGGAGCCTCACTACCAGCGCACGCTGCCCTCGGGACGGCTGCTATGGAGACGAGACGGTTGCCCACCTCTTCGCAGAGTGTGGATTTGCAAAGAGAGTCTGGAGATGTTTGCAAGGGTCCCCGTCACGATTTATTCCGAACAGCTCCGTCCCAGAGGACTCTGTGATGTACGGACTGTTCCCAGGGACAACAGCATTCGGAGACTGACATCGAGTGCTGCTGGAAGGTCATCAATTCGGTGAAAGACGCTCGTTGGTCTGCCCGAGCTTTGTTGACCTCCCAGCGGAGCGAGCTGTCCGTGGGGGAATGTTGCCGACTGGCCCGCTGCAGACTGCAGGAGTACGTGCTGAGGGACGCACTGAAGCTTGGTGCAGCCAACGCCAAGGCCCTGTGGGGGAGGACCACAGTCTAGGGTCCTTCCGCTGCTGGACATGGGGGGCAGGATGTGGTGGAGACGCCCCTCCAAATAAGGGAAGGGATTCCACGCCAGTGGGCCACATGAGTGGCAAGGGTGGGGGGTAAAATTGTGTAATTTGTGTAAACAGTATTGAATGTGTGTATAGCCTCCGAGAATGTCGGAAAGAGTTTTGTACGGATCATGTATTGTGTATATTTATTTTTCGAATAAAGTATATTTTGAAATAAAATTAAAAACAAAAATTCAGCCAGTTCAACTGATCCTATCATGGATAGTTTAGTTTAGTTTAGTTTAGTTAAGCCCCCTTTAGTTCTCAGCTCTCCTTGTTCTACACATTCTTTCTTCAACTTCCCTCCTATTGAAAATCAACCTGTATCTCTCTCTTCCTTAATTCTGTCAAAGGATTGCAGACACAAAACATCATCTGTTTCTTTTTCCACGCATGCTGCCTGACTTGCTGTGCTTTTTCAGCGTTTTCTGTTAATGTTTCAAATTTACAGAACCTGCAGCCTTTTAAAAATATTTCCAGTCGGTATTAACTCAGAGCTCGAGACCTGGGTCCGATCTTGACCTCGGGTGCTTTCTGTGTGGATGTTCTCCCTGTGACCTTGTGGGTTTCCTCTGGGTACTCCGGCTTCCTCCCACATCCCAAAGATGTGCGGGTTTGTCGGTTAATTAGCCTCTGTAAAATTGCCCCTCATGTACAGGGAGTGGATGAGAAGGTGGGATAACATAGAACTTGTGTGAGCGGGTGATTGACGGTCAATGTGGACTGAATGGCCTGTTTCCATGCGAAACTAAATAATGTTTGGTCTGAACTGTAATGGGAGCTCTTTGGTTTCATTACCTGCACACATGCCTGGGGGTATGGGGAGAAGGCAGGAACGGGGTACTGATTGAGAATGATCAGCCATGATCACATTGAATGGCGGTGCTGGCTCGAAGGGCCAAATGGCCTACTCCTGCACCTATTGTCTATTGTCTTTTGAGATGACAGAATTCACTGCCACTGGGTCCCATGGTCCACTGTCTGCCTTTCTCAGTTAAGTACTAATCTGACAGACCTTTGATGAAAGCACGATTTTCTACTCTGAAAGTCTGAGAGTACTTAGGTTCACTTAAGTCATCTTACTCAGTAAAGTTGAGTGATGGTGCAGGTGCAACAGGATATACTGTATATACCTGTATATATTTTTTCCAGAGATGCTGCCTGATGCGCTGAGTTACTCCAGTATTTTGTGTCTATCTTCGGTGTAAACCAGCATCTGCAGTTCCTACACATTTTTCCTATCCTTGTTAGTTATGGCCACAGTTTGAGAATAAGGGGTAGGCCATTTAGAACGGAGATGAGGAAGAACTTTTTCAGTCAGAGGGTGGTGAAGGTGTGGAATTCTCTGCCTCAGAAGGCAGTGGAGGCCAGTTCGTTGGATGCTTTCAAGAGAGAGCTGGATAGAGCTCTTAAGGATAGCGGAGTGAGGGGGTATGGGGAGAAGGCAGGAACGGGGTACTGATTGAGAGTGATCAGCCATGATCGCATTGAATGGCGGTGCTGGCTCGAAGGGCTGAATGGCCTACTCCTGCACCTATTGTCTATTGTCTATTTTCTATTAAAAACATGGAGAGTATGTTAATTTTAAATATAAAAGATGATCACCAAAAAAATAAATAATAATTGTGTTTAAAATCTGAAGAAGGGTTCCTACCTGAAATCTCACATATCCATGTTCCCCAAAGATTCTCTGACTTACTCCAACGCTTTGTGATCAGCTTTACGCTCAAAGCCCAACTTAGTGTAATTTAATCGAATGTTAGGGTCAGTTCAACAACAGTAACAATTGTCTGAATTCCACCAATATCAATCTTAAAGTGAATCAAAAGAATTAGGGGCAAGATTCTGGATCTTGACCAGTCTCTCTCTGCAGGATGCCTCGTCCACTATTGCCCTGTGGCTTTCCACAGGAATGTTGAGTCTCCATTTACACCAACCGTTTTCTACTGCTTCTGGGTTTTCACTGGTTGAATGGGTAGAAAGAGAACAGGTACCCTTATTCTGTTAAAGGATGTGTAGGAAAATAACTGCAGATGCTGGTTCAAATTGAAGAAGGACACAAAATGCTGGAGTAACTCAGCGGGTCAGGAAGCATCTCTGTAGAGAAGGAATGGGTGCCCCTTCGGGTCGAGACCCTTCTTCAGACTGAGAGGAATTTGAGGAAGGATATTCTTGCTATTGAGGGCGTGCAGCGTAGGTTTACTAGGTTAATTCCCGGAATGGCGGGACTGTCATATGTTGAAAGACTGGAGCGACTAGGTTTGTATACACTGGAATTTAGAAGGATGAGAGGGGATCTTATCGAAACGTATAAAATTATTAAGGGGTTGGACACGTTAGAGGCAGGAAACATGTTCCCAATGTTGGGGGAGTCCAGAACCAGGGGCCACAGTTTAAGAATAAGGGGTAGGCCATTTAGAACAGAGATGACGAAAAACTTTTTTAGTCAGAGAGTTGTGAATCTGTGGAATTCTCTGCCTCAGAGGGCAGTGGAGGCCAATTCTCTGAATACATTCAAGAGAGAGCTAGATAGAGCTCTTAAGGATAGCGGAGTCAGGGGGTATGGGGAGAAGGCAGGAACGGGGTACTGATTGAGAATGATCAGCCATGATCACATTGAATGGCGGTGCTGGCTCGAAGGGCCGAATGGCCTTCTCCTGCACCTATTTTCTATTGTCTATTGTCCATTGAGAGTTCATGCAATCTGAAGCAAAGCATCACCAAGTCAAAGAGCCACCCAATCGCCGTTCATTGGCTTCTGTCACATTACCTTAGCTGGTTTGATGGCAGAATATTGATATTGGAAAATGGAAGGCCACTCAAAGCAGCTGGTTGCTGCACCAGCCAGCTATGCTGGGGCAGAAGAACATGGCATCTCATGTTCAAATATTTCTTAAATGTTACTATAATACCGACCACAATTAACTCCTCTGGCGTCTCGTTCCATACACCCACCACCCTTTGCGTAAAAAAAAGTTTCCCCTTAGGTTTTTTTAATATTTGCACTGAAATATCCGGAATATTTTTTAATATTTGCACTGACGGTCCGGAAGTGACGTGAGAGGACGCTGGCGTTGTTTGTTCGCCGCTTCTCACCACTTCTATTTTTGGATTAATTTTGCCGTTTTTAAAAAGATTTCTCAGATTTGAAAAAATCCCTCTACTTAAACTAATCCTTCTGCTTGACCTGGTATCATCTGCCCAGCTCTTCCACCGCTGCTGCCTCCGCACCCTTGGACTCCGCACCCTTGGACCTCTCACTCCTGTCTGTGCTCCTGTCTCTGCTGGCTTGGACTGCTTCCCTGTGGGTTATCTGACAGCTAGCGCTGACGTCATCAAATCGCTAACGCTAACGCTAACGCTAACAGCTGCCTGCTTGCCTGCTTGCCTGGCTACCTCCTCTGCCTGCACGTCCTCAGCTCCGTAGTAACCCTCAGGCTGCTCAGCTTCCTCAATCCTCATAGGCCTTGCTCTGGATCAGCCTGTTGTGCCTGCTGTGACGTTTTGATCTCTCTGGGCTCTATGCTCCTTCGCTCCTGCCTGGTATGGCACTGAAGTACTTGGCTGCGAGGCTGCTCCAGCTCAACAACCACTCCACTCCGCCATGCATCTCTGCCATCATCAACCACGGACTTCTACGACGACCCAAATACATCCACAGAGGCTCCGGTCACAAGTATGTCTACTCCCAGACCGGTCACTCAATCCCTACACTCTGGTCAGCTGATCGGACTTCCACTCGTCCATTACATCATCACAACAACGCACACGAGCGTGCCCCCCGTCTACAAGCCCTGGCTAAATCACCCGTGTCCATCCACACCACACAAAGCAACATGAAGCTCACTCTGCTCAACATCCGGTCCCTCAACAATAAAAGCCTCATTCTAAATGACTTCATCCTGGAAAATAAACTGGACTTCCTCTGTCTGACAGAAACCTGGCAACAACCTCTGGATTACCTCTCACTCAACCTCACTACACCCAACGGATACTCCTACATCAATAAACCACGCTCGGAAGGCCGAGGTGGTGGGATTGCCGTAATTCACCGACAGGACTTCAAGATCAACCTCATCTCCATCTCATCTGCTCCGTCATTTGAACACCTGGCTTTCAAACTCTCTGGCCACACACAATTAGTCATGGCAGTTGTCTACCGCCCTCCCAAACCACACCCATCATTCCTTTCTGACTTCTCTGACTTTCTGACCCAGTTCTGTTCTCTCTCCCCCTCAATCCTCCTCCTCGGTGATTTCAACATCCACATGGACTCCACTGACTCCACAATAACCGCTGACTTCACTGAAATACTCAACTGCTTTAACCTCACTCAACACGTAAATTTTCCCACCCATAACCGTGGGCACATTCTGGACCTTGTCTGCTCCACTGGACTAAATCTACATCACCTCTCTGGCTCCGACCCCACCCTCTCTGATCACTTAGCCATCACCATGTCCGTCAACATTCCCACCCCAGCTCCAAAGCAAAAACGCAAAATAAACTTCCGCAAGCTGAACTCTGTTTCACCTACCTCGCTCTCATCCTCCCTCTCTGAAATAATGTCCGCCTCTCCCTTCGTTGACCTCCACAGCCCCTCTGACCTCACTGACTACTACAACCGCACTCTCTCCTCCTGCCTCGACCAGCTTGCACCTATAAAAACCAAAACAGTTTCCTTCACCCACTCTGCTCCCTGGTTTACCCCTGAACTCCGCGTGATGAAAACTCATGCCCGTCAACTTGAAAGACTCCGCAACAAAACAGGTCTCACAATTCACTCCCAAGCCTACAAAGACCACATACAGCACTATAAAGATGCCCTCTCCCATGCCCACTCCACCTACTACTCTCAAATAATTCACTCTGGCTCCGGAAACCCCAAAACACTCTTCTCTACAATAAACAAACTCCTCAGTCCCCTGGACACCATCTCCCAATCATTCACAGTTGACAAATGCACCACTTTCCTTTCATTCTTCCAAAGCAAAATAGACAACATCTACAGCACCTTAACCACCAACGCACCTGCTCCCCCTCAAACCACCTGCCCCCCCTTATCCTGTCAGCCCCTGCCTCAGTTCTCCCCAATCTCCACCACCGACCTCTCTGACCTCTTCACAGGAATAAAAACTGCCACCTGCTCTCTGGACCCCATCCCCTCCAGCTTTGTCAAGGCCTGCCTTCCTGCTCTCTCTCCACTTATCACTGCAACAATAAACTCCTCCCTGTCCACTGGCATCGTCCCGCCATCCCTCAAAATCGCTGCTGTCACCCCCATTCTGAAAAAACCTGGTCTAAACCCTGACACCCCAAACAACTTCAGACCAATCTCCAACCTACCCTTTCTGTCCAAAGTTTTGGAACGTGCTGTAGCTTCCCAACTAAAATACCACCTCTCTACCAATAACCTGTATGAAACTTTCCAATCTGGATTCCGCTCAAACCACTGTACTGAAACTGCGCTCCTCAAAATCACAAACGACATTCTCCTCTCCTCCGACGCTGGCAACCTCAACATCCTCATCCTACTTGACCTCAGTGCCGCCTTTGACACCATAAATCACTCCATTCTCCTCACCCGACTTGAAACCTCCCTTAACATCACCGGCACAGCCCTATCCTGGTTTAAATCTTACCTCTCTGACAGACACCAGTTCATCTCCATTAACAACTGTAAATCCCCCACCGCTCCCCTCCCCCAAGGTGTCCCCCAAGGCTCAGTCCTTGGCCCCCTCCTCTTCATCCTCTACCTATTTTCCCCCTTGGTCAATTAATCCGCCGTCATGGTCTCAACTTCCACTGCTTCGCCGATGATATCCAGCTCCTCACCTCCACCAAGTCAATCTCCTCCACCACACACTCTACACTGACAAACTGCATTACTGAAATAAAATCTTGGCTTCAATCAAACTTCCTCAAACTCAATTGCAACAAATCTGAAATCATCATCATTGGTCCAAAAATGCTCACCAAATCCACCCAAAACTTCATCCTCAACATTGATGGTCTCCCAGTATCCACCTCACCTCACATCCGGAATCTTGGAATCATCCTTGATCAAACCCTCTCCTTCGACAAACACATCAAACACATCACAAAGACAGCCTTCTTCCACCTCAAAAACATTGCCCGTCTCCGTCCATCCCTCTCCTCCACAGCTGCAGAAACCCTCATCCACGCCTTCATCACCTCCCGTCTGGACTACTGCAACAGCCTCCTCTATGGCGCACCCTCAAAAATCATCAATAAACTTCAATACATTCAAAACTCCGCTGCCCGTCTACTCACACACACCTCGATCCGTGACCATATCACCCCCGTCCTTTATAAACTCCACTGGCTCCCCATCCCCCAGAGAATCCAGTACAAAATCCTCCTCATAACCTACAAAGCCCTCCATAACCTGGCCCCATCCTACCTGACCGACCTCCTCCACAGGCACACTCCCACCTGCACCCTCCGCTCTGCCGCTGCCAATCTCCTATCCCCCCACATCCGGACTAAACTCAGATCTTGGGGGGACAGGGCTTTCTCCATCGCTGCTCCCACCCTATGGAACTCACTACCCCAAACCGTTAGAGACTCCCCCACACTCACCACATTCAAAACATCGCTGAAGTCTCACCTGTTCAGTACTGCCTTCAACCACTGAAGGTCACCTCACCTACTGTCTCCTTTCTCTGTTCATTTATTTATTTACTTATTTATCTATTTATTAATTTCCCTATGTTCTCAAAATCTCTGTAAAGCGTCTTTGAGTATATGAAAAGCGCTATATAAATAAAATGTATTATTATTATTATTATTATATTAAGTGCCAAACCAAAGGTTTCATTGAGTGGTAATCTTGAGCGAAATATCTGTATGCTTTTCAGAACTCATGCCAATTTTTTTAATGTTTTCTTTTGGAAACCTTACACTTAGAATAAATATTTTATTTACTGCCTTGCAAATGTACCAGAAACTACTTGAGTGACCCATGAAATCTATCAATCTCTGTTTTGAATATACTTAGCTACTGAGTAACCAGAGCCGTTTTGGCTGGAAAATTGTAATGATTCTCAACTCCCTGGATGAAGGTGTTTCTCATTTCAGTCCTGAACTGTCAGCCCTTTATTTTGAGGTAGTGACTCCTTTTTCACCCAGAGAGTTGCGAATCTGTGGAATTCTCTGCCACTGAAGGCAGTGGAGGCCAATTCACTGGATGTTTTCAAGAGAGAGTTAGATTTAACTCTTGGGGCTAACGGAATCAAGGGACATAGGGAGAAAGCAGGAACAGGGTACTGATTTAGGATGATCAGCCATGATCATATTGAATGGCGGTGCTAGCTGGAAGGGCTGAATGGCCTTCTCCTGCACCTATTTTCCATGTTTCTGGATACCCTGTGCATGGGTATCCCCAGACTATGCACATCCCTGTGTCTGTCATGTCAAGTCCCAGAAAAATGATTTATGTCTTGAAAAGATCACAGCACATTCTTCCAAACCAGTTGAGTGTAGGTCCAAGTTTGAAGTGTAGATCTGGGTCCGAAGAAAAGTCCCGACCCGAAACGTCACCCCTCCATGTTCTCCAGAGATGCTCCAGCTACTTCAGCGCTTGCTCTCCATGAGTGTATGTCTAGCCTCGTTAATCACTTCCCATCGGGTAACTCTACCCCAGCCAGCGATCTGGTGAACATTTTTAACACTCCCTCTGTTCCTGCAACGCTATTCATGTGTGTAATCAAGGTATAATATTGTCCAGGCTTTATATAATTGCAATATCACATCATTACTCTTGTACGCAAGTCTTGCGATCAGGACCAATGTACCATTTGCTTTCTTGAAAGGTTTTAATATCTGTATGTTAACGGTGGCACGGTGGCGCAGCAGTAGAGTTGCTGCCTTACAGCGAATGCAGCACCGGAGACTCAGGTTCGATCCTGACTACGGGCGCTGTCTGTACGGAGTTTGTACGTTCTCCCCGTGACCTGCGTGGGTTTTCTCCGAGATCTTCGGTTTCCTCCCACACTCCAAAGACGTACAGGTATGTAGGTTAATTGGCTGGGTAAATGTAAAAATTGTCCCTAGTGTGTGTAGGATAGAATTAGTGTGCGGGGATCGCTGGGTGGCGAGGACTCGGTGGGCCGAAGGGCCTGTTTCCGCGCTGTATCTCTAAATCTAAAAATCTAAAAATCTTAATTTATCTTTATTTCTTTACAAGAACACTTAAGTTCCTCTGAACACCATCACTTTTCGATCTCTCACAATTTAGATAAAAATGTTCTCTGCTTTTCTACTTAATCCAAAGTCGGTGTCCACGTATTTTCCTGTTGTGTGTTCCATCTGCATCTGCCCCATTCACCACGCCTATCTCCCTACCTTCCTCACAACTCACATTTCCACCTACTTCTGTATCGCTGGCACAATTGTAAAATGGCGGCACGGTGGCACAGAGGTGGAGCTACTATCTTACACTGCCCGGGACCCGGGTTCGATCCTGACTACGAGTGCGTGTCTGTACGGAGTTTGTACATTCTCTCCGTGACCTGCGTGGGGTTTCTCCAAGATCTTTGGTTTCCTCCCACACTCCAAAGACAATAGACAATAGGTGCAGGAGTAGGCCATTCGGCCCTTCGAGCCAGCACCGCCATTCAATGTGATCATGGCTGATTATTCACAATCAGTACCCCGTTCTTGCCCTCTCCCCATAACCCTTGACTCCGCTATCATTAAGAGCTCTATCTAACTCTCTCTTGAAAGCATCCAGAGAATTGGCCTCCACTGCCTTCTGAGGCAGAGAATTCCACAGATTTACAACTCTCTGAGTGAAAATGTTTTTCCTCATCTCTGTTCTAAATGGCCTACCCCTTATTCTTAAACTGTGGCCCCTGGTTCTGGACTCCTCAAGGTTTGTCGGTTAATTGGCTTGCTATAAATGTATAAACTGTCCCTAGTGTGTGTAGGATAGTGTTAATGTGCGGGGATCGCTGGTCGGTGCGGATTCGGTGGGCCGAAGGGCCTGTTCCGCGCTGTATCGCTAATCTAAACTAAAAACTAAAACTCACACCGACATCTACTTCTGTATCGTTGGCAAATGTGGATATATTATACTTGATATCAAAATCATTGATATGAGTTGTGAACATCTGAGGTCCAGGTACCAGGTCTTACAGCTCCCATATCACTGCGTTCCGATATGAAAAATGTACTGTTTATTTCTATTCTCCATTTTCGGCATAGTTACATTCTTCTTCATTACCTCCAATCTCATGTGCCTTCATTTAGTTTATAAATCTCCTGTGTGGCACTTCATTGCAGGACTTCTGAATGTCCAAACACATCACTGGTTTGCTATTATCTATTCCGTTGGTTCCCGACTCAAAAATAAAACATTAACTGGCTTGTCAAACATAATTTTCTTTTCATTGAGAAATGGTGGCTCTGTCCAATCTTATTATTATTTTCTAAGTGCTGTGTTACAATTGACTTAGTAATAGATTTCAACAATTTCTTGACCCTTGACGATCGGTTAAATGATCTGTAGTTTTTCACTTTCTCTCTCTTGCCTTACTTTTAAATAATGAAGTTACATTTTCTCCCCCTCAGAATGTGGAAACACCTCTCAAACCTACTACATTTTCAAACATGATAATCAGTGAATCCACTCTCTCCATATGATGCAACACCTGTCCCTTTACCTCCCCCCTCGACTCCATCCAAGGACCCAAACAGTCTTTCCAGGTGAGGCAGAGGTTCACCTGCTCCTCCTCCAATCTCATCTATTGTATCTGCTGTTCCAGATGTCAACTTCTCTACATCGGCGAGACCAAGCGCAGGCTCGGCGATCGTTTCGCTGAACACCTCCGCTCAGTCTGTCTCAACGAACCTGATATCCCAGTGGCTCAGCATTTCAACTCCCCCAATCTGACCTTTCTGTCCTGGGCCTCCTCCATTGTCAGAGTGAGGCCCAGTGCAAATTGGAGGAACAGCACCTCATATTTCGCTTGGGCAGTTTACACCCCAGCGGTATGAACATTGACTTCTCCAACTTCAGATAGTCCCTGCTTTCCCTTTCTATCCCCCCCTTCCCAGTTCTCCCACCAGTCTTCCTGTCTCCAACTACATCCTATCATTGTCCCGCCCCCTCCCCTGACATCAGTCTGAAGAAGGGTCTCGACCCGAAACGTCACCCATTCCTTCTCTCCAGAGATGCTGCCTGACCCGCTGAGTTACTCCAGCATTTTGTGTCTACCCACTAACTCCATAGTCATATAGAACATATCCCTGTCTCTGTTCACCATAGAACATATAAAAGTACAAGGAGATAGTCACAATATGCTGGTGCAACTCAGCGGGTCAGACAGCATCTCTGGGGAAAAGGAATAGGTGACGTTTCGGGTCGAGACCCTTCTTCAGCCTGAGTGTTAGGGGACAGAGAAATGAGAGATATAGACGATGATCAAGTTAAGTCAAGTCAAGTCAAGTTTATTTGTCACATGCACATACACGATGTGCAGTGAAATGAAAGTGGCAATGCCCGCAAAAAAAATAGAATTACAGTTACAGCATATAAATAAAAGTTAATACAGAGAAGACAAAATTTAGTCCCTGGAGTTATAAAAGTTAACAGTCCTAATGGCCTGTGGGAAGAAACTCCGTCTCATCCTCTCTGTTTTCACAGCGTGACAGCGGAGGCGTTTGCCTGATCGTAGCATCTGGAACAGTCCGTTGCTGGGGTGGTAGGGGTTCCTCATAATCTTGCTTGCTCTGGATCTGCACCTCCTGATGTATAGGTCCTGCAGGGGGACGAGTGTAGTTCCCATGGTGCGTTCTGCCGAACGCACTACTCTCTGCAGGGCCTTCCTGTCCTGAGCAGAGCTGTTCCCAAACCAGACTGTGATGTTGCCGGACAGAATGCTCTCTGCAGCCCCAGAGTAGAAGCAATGAAGGATCCTCAGCGACACTCTGAATTTCCTCAGCTGTCTAAGTTGGTAAAGGCGCTGCTTCGCCTTACCCACCAGTGCGGATATAGAGAGATATAGAACAAATGAAGTAAACATATGCAAAATAGTAACAATGGTTAAGGAGACAGGCTTGTTAGCTGTGGCCTAGGTGAAAACAAGTTACATACAATGAGACTCAACAAGACGACTTTGGAGCTAATACAACCTCTTGGTAGGGGAGGGATGGAGAGAGAGGGTTGCTAAGGTTAATGGAAGTTAGAGAAATCAAAACTCATACCACTGGGTTGTAAGCTTCCCAGGCGAAATATAGTATTGAGTAGGCTGGGGTTGATTAGGCTGGGTCTCTATTCCATAGAGCACAGGAGGATGAAGGGTGATCTTATAGAGGTGTTCAAAACCATGAGAGGATTAGATTAGACGTCAGAGTCTCTTGCCCAGAGTTGAGGAATCGAGGACCAGAAGACATAGGTTCAAGTTGAAGGGGAAGCAGATGCTGACTTACATAAAACAACCACTAAGTGCTGGAGTAACACAATGGGTCAGGCAGCATGTTTAGTTTAGTTGAGAGACACAGCATAGAAACAATCCCTTTGGGCCACCAAGTCCACACCAACCATCGATCCCCCGTCTCTATGTTATCGCACTTTCACATCCACTCCCTGCGCAATTGAGGGCATTTACAGAGGACAATTAACCTATAACGTCATAAATCTTTGGAATGTGTGAGGAAACTGGTGCATCCGGATGAAACCCATGTGGTCACAGGGAGAACATGCAAACTCCAAACAGACAGCACCTGAAGTCAGGATTGAACTTGGGTCTTTGGGCAGTGAGGCAGCAGCTTTACCAGTTGCTTTACTGAGTCGGCCCCATGTTCTCCGGAGAACATGGATGCAACATATTTATTTAATTTCTTGGCCATTTCCTTCTTCTCCAATAAACCTTTTCCTGTCCATATTAACTTCTATTAATCTTTTTGTTTTTATATAATCTACTGAAGCATTGCATCATGTTCTTGCTGGGTTACTCTCATATTCCACATTCCAGCTCCTTATCGATTCCAGCCCTCATTCATTGCATTTTAAAATTGTCCCAATTCTCAGGCTTCCTGCTTTTCTTGCCAACATTGCCAAGACTTTTCCTTTGAAGTAATTGTTGTCTTTTAACTTCACTTGTTGGCAATTGTTGAACCACGTTACTACTTGGGTTTCTGTGCCTTAAAGAAATGGATCTTTTGTTTAACTGCTAGCCATTGTTTAAATGTCTTACCTATATCTAACCTACCTCCATGTCTACTTTGTTTAGTCCCCAGCCTTCTCAGTGAAACTTTCAACACAAGACAAAGGGATGAGTTTGTAATGTGTTGTTGTAAAGGTGAGGCTTTATATGTATTGCATCGAGCTGTTTTAGTTTAAAAAAATTGCTTGATAATCATCTGCCTTTCCAATGCAGAAATCCTGTGCACCTTGAGTAACTACACGTATAATAAAAACAGTTAACATTTGACAATTATCAAACCGTTCCCTCAGTAAGTAGCTTATCTGCTTCATGATTTGGAGGAGTAACAGAAGCAAGGAAGGCTGTCTGAAGATACAGCAGGATATAGATAAGCAGCAGAAATGGACGGGGAAATGGCAGATGGAGTCTAGCCCAAGCCAGTGTAAGGTGCTGCTCATTGGGAGGTTGAATGTGTGGGGAGAGTACACAGATAATGGCAAGACCCTTAACAGCATTGATGTGCGAAGAGATCTTGGAGTCCAACGAGAATTTAGCTCTTAGGGCTAAAGGAATCAAGGGATATGGGGAAAAAGCAGGAACGGGGTACTGATTTTGGATGATCATATTGAATGGCGGTGCTGGCTCAAAGGGCCGAATAGCCTCCTCCTGCACCTATTTTCTATGTTTCTAAAGGGAAAGATAGATCAACCATGATTGAAAGGTGGAGTAGAATCAATGGGCCAAATAGTCAAATACTGCTCCTATGACTTATGAACCTATGAAGTTCTTAGCTCACTAAAGGTGGCAACTTAAGTAGATGGGGTGGTAAAATAAGGCATATGGTATGCTTGCCTTCATTGATAGGGACATTGAGCACAACATTTAAGCAAGTAATAGTGCTGCTCTGTAGGACTTTGGCAAGGCCGCATGTTGAGCGATGAGTGCAGTTCTGGACGCCCCGTAACAGGAAAGATGTGGAGGCTTTGGAGAGGGTGTGGAAAAGGTTTATCAGAATGCTGCCTGGATACGAGGGTTTCAGCTACAGGCAGAGAGTGGATGGACTCAGATTGTTTTCTCTGGAACGTCGGAGGTTGAGGAGAGACTTGAAGAGAAGTTTATTAAATTGTGAGAGACATAGATAGGGTAGACACTCAGAACCATTTTCCTAGGATGGAAATGACCAACATGAGAGGGCAGTACGGTGGCGCAGCAGTAGAGTTGCTGCCTTACAGCGAATGCAGCGCCGGAGACCCGGGTTCAATCCCGGCTACGGGTGCCGTCTGTACGGAGTGTGTACATTCTCCCCGTGACCGCGTGGGTTTTCTCTGAAATCTTCGGTTTCCTCCCACACTCCAAAGACGTCCAGGTTTGTAGGTTAATTGGCTTGATGTATGTGTAAATTGTGTGTGTAGGATTGTGTTAATGTGCGGGTATCGCTGGTCGGTGCAGACTCGGTGGGCCTAAGGGCCTGTTTCCACGCTGTATCTCTAAACTAAACTAAAAAGACTAGAGGGAATGGGTCGGAAGTGTGGATTCTGGCATTGTTACAATCTACTCTCAATTTTACTTGTTGATTTTCTTTTAGCCTTCAGGCCATTTAGATTTTTTAGATTTAGAGATACAGCGCGGAAACAGGCCCTTCGGCCCACCGGGTCCGCGCCGCCCAGTGATCCCCGCACATTAACACTATCCTACACCCACTAGGGACAATTTTTACATTTGCCCAGCTAATTAACCTACATACCTGTACGTCTTTGGAGTGTGGGAGGAAACTGAAGATCTCGGAGAAAACCCATGCAGGTCACGGGGAGAACGTACAAACTCCGTACAGACGGCGCCCGTAGTCAGGATCGAACCTGAGTCTCCGGCGTTGCATTCGCTGTAAGGCAGCAACATTGGGAACATGTTTCCTGCCTCTAACGTGTCCAACCCCCTAATAATCTTATGCGTTTCGATAAGATCCCCTCTCATCCTTCTAATTTTGAGACAGCATATTCGGTTAAATCAAAATCTGAAATAAAATGGTAATACAAAACCCTGTATTGGAACAGGTTTAGGTCCCAGAACCCTCTACGTCACTGTGTACGGAAGAACTGTCCCACTGCGATCTCTGTGGAGGGAGCTTTTGTTAAGAGATACAGCATGGGAACAGGCCCTTTGGCCCACCAAGTGCAGGACGACCATCTGTCACCTTGTTCACACTAGTTCTGTGTTATTCCACTTTCATGTACCCTCTCTACAAATTAGGGGCAATTTACAGAGGCCAATTGACCGACAAAACCAAACGTTTTTGAGATGTGGGAGGAAACCGGAACACCCGGAGGAAACCCACGCAAACGCAGGTGGAAGATGCAAACTGCACACGGATAACGCCCAAGGTCAGAATCGAACCTGGGCCTCTGGGCACTGAGAGGCAGCTGTGTCACCTCACCATGATAAACCTTCAGACCGATGTCCTTAGAGCCTTAGCCTTAGAGGGAGTACAGAGAAGGTTCACCAGATTGATCCCTGGGATGGCAGGACTTTCATATGAAGAAAGACTGGATAGACTAGGCTTATACTCGCTGGTATTTAGAAGACTGAGGGGGGATCTTATAGAAACATATAAAATTCTTAAGGGGTTGGAGAGGCTAGATGCGGGAAGATTGTTCCCGATGTTGGGGAAGTCCAGAACCAGGGGTCACAGCTTAAGGATAAGGGGGAAGTCTTTTAGGACCGAGATGAGAAAACATTTCTTCACACAGAGAGTGGTGAGTCTGTGGAATTCTCTGCCACAGAAGGTAGTTGAGGCCAGTTCATTGGCTATATTTAAGAGGGAGTTAGATGTGGCCCTTGTGGCTAAAGGGATCAGGGGGTATGGAGAGAAGGCAGGTACAGGTTACTATAGACAATAGACAATAGGTGCAGGAGTAGGCCATTCAGCCCTTCGAGCCAGCACCGCCATTCAATGCGATCATGGCTGATCACTCTCAATCAGTACCCCGTTCCTGCCTTCTCCCCCTACCCCCTCACTCCGCTATCCTTAAGAGCTCTATCCAGCTCTCTCTTGAAAGCATCCAACGAATTGGCCTCCACTGCCTTCTGAGGCAGAGAATTCCACACCTTCACCACTCTCTGACTGAAAAAGTTCTTCCTCATCTCTGTTCTAAATGGCCTACCCCTTATTCTTAAACAGTGGCCCCTTGTTCTGGACTCCCCCAGCATTGGGAACATGTTTCCTGCCTCTAATGTGTCCAATCCCCTAATTATCTTATATGTTTCAATAAGATCCCCCCTCATCCTTCTAAATTCCAGTGTATACAAGCCTAATTTACTTTAGCTGGATGATCAGCCAAGATCATATTGAATGGCGGTGCAGGCTCGAAGGGCCGAATGGCCTACTCCTGCACCTTGTTTCTATGTTTCTATGTTTCTATGTGAAAGCACAAGACTGGGATTCAGCTTTTTGACACCTCCCTTCATCCCAACCCACAGCAGGGCATCTCGCAGGCTCCAGGCAGTACCATCTGGAGCTCACTCGAAGAAGTTTTCTGCAATCTCAAATCCTCCAGACTAACAGCTTCCATCCCAGGAACAGACCTCAGTAAAGGGTCAAGGAAGTGTTCCCCATTTAGTGTGCACACCAGGGGGAGAGGCTCAGTAATTATATTTATTTTCACACCATTTTATTGCAAGACGAATTCCTTTGGCTTTCTGCCAGGTGAGCTTGATAGGAATTTGCTAATTGGGTCATTGTTCAGTTCATATGCTTCAAATTGTTTAACAGCTACTTAACTGGTAAATGTCTGACCAAGCACCATGAGCCCAGCTCTGGGGAGACTACACCGAGCTGTGAATCTGGAGTCCCATTTAGTCGAGGGGCTATTTCACACTCCAGAAATTAGGATTTATGTTGATTTGCCGTTGGAAAGTATTTCCTCTTTTTCTTGTAACTGTTTCCTTGTGTTGTCAGCTAGGCCGCAGTCTTAAAAATCAACGTTTGGAGAAGCGTCCCCACCTGAAACGTCACCTATCCATCCAAAAACGGTACATGAGAGCGCGACAATTTTAGGCCCACCGTACGCATCAACAAGATTGCGTTTGGTTTTCTGCCCATCCTGGGGTTCAGTAGTTGCAATGCACTTTTGACTCCAAGTAACTGCTCTACTGGAGTTGGTGACCCATTTATTTTTGGAGTTTTCTGAGCACAGGATCAGAAGGGCAGAGATGGAACACACAATAGACAACAATAGACAATAGGTGCAGGAGGAGGCCATTCGGCCCTTCGACCCTTCGAGCCTGTACGCACCGCCATTCAATGTGATCATGGCTGATCATTCTCAATCAGTACCCCGTTCCTGCCTTCTCCCCATACCCCCTGACTCCGATATCCTTAAGAGCTCTATCTAGCTCTCTCTTGAATGCATTCAGAGAATTGGCCTCCACTGCCTTCTGAGGCAGAGAATTCCACAGATTCACAACTCTCTGACTGAATTTTTTTTTCCTCATCTCAGTTCTAAATGGCCTACCCCTTATTCTTAAACTGTGGCCCCTTGTTCTGGACTCCCCCAACATTGGGAACATGTTTCCTGCCTCTAACGTGTCCAACCCCTTAATAATCTACTACTGTGGAACAGCATCCCTCTCCCCATCAGAACTGCCCCTTCCATCGACTCCTTTAAGTCCAGGCTCAAAACCTATTTCTACTCCCTAGCGTTTGAGGCTCTCTGAGGGGGCGCTGTGAATTGTTTATGTATTCTGCTGTTATGTTTGTGTGCCATTGTATGTTCGTTTCTTAGTACATGAACTGATGTACAACACTTTGGTCAACGTGGGTTGTTTTTAAATGTGCTCTACAAATAAAATTGACTTGACTTGACTTGACTACTACGAGGCCCGTCTCACTCTGCCATTCCTACTGCAGCAGAGCTGGCTTTTGGATATTCAGGTGATGACATCTCCAAGCCCTGCTGAACTGAGCACCACTCATCATTTGTCAGTCTCCTTCCTTTGGATGTGTCTAGATAACCTTGAACCTCCTCCAGCGGCCCTTCATCGTTAATAACAATGACCAGTGTGAGACTCCGCACAAAACCCATCGCTACATCACTGATTCCCATCTAACAGTGAATACCTTTTATACCTACCTCTCAAAGTCCCCATTCAACCAAGTCTTGTAGTTACCATTCTGAAGCACAGTGTTCCAAGGCCCTGCTTGTAGACTTAGATACATCACCAGGTGCAGCAGGGCATGGACTGGGAAAAATAATTGAATTAATTGTAATAACTGCACGGTGGCGCAGCGGTAAAGTTGCTGCCTTACAGTACTTGCAGCGCCAGAGACTCGGGTTCGATCCTGACTACGGGTGCTGCCTGTACGTTCTCCCCGCGACCTGCGTGGGTTTTCTCCGAGATCTTCGGTTTCCTCCAACCCTCCAAAGACGTGCAGGTTTGTAGGTTAATTGGCTGGGTATAAGTGTAAATCGTCCCTAATGTGTGAAGGATAGTGTTAGTGTGCGGGGATCATTGGTCGGTGAAGACCCAATGGGCCAAAGGGCCTGTTTCTGCACTGTAGTTCTAAAACTAAAACTAAAATTAAGTTTCTCATGGCTCCTGTATGTGAAGCATTCTCTCTATTTGCTCACTAAGGGTGCATTCATAAATCTTTTATCTTGCTATGTGGGTTCAGTTCAAAGTTTCGTCAGCTCTGCTGGTGAGGGATGAAATTCAGTCCCTTGCGAGGGAAGACATAGGGACTGACGAGGTAGTCACTGTGGATTGAGTTGAGGAATTGTAAAGGCAAGAAGACACTAATTGGTGTTATCTACAGATCCCCAAATAGTAGCCCGGATGTAGGGTGTAAGATGCAGCAGGAGTTAAAACTTGCATGTAAGAAAGGTAATGCCACTGTGGTGATGGGGGATTTCAATATGCAGGTAGACTGGGAAAATCAGGTTGGTTCTGGACCCCAAGAAAGAGAGTTTGTAGAGTGCCTCCAAGATGGATTCTTAGAGCAGCTTGTAATGGAGCCTAACAGAGAAAAGGCAGTTCTGGATTTAGTGTTGTCCAATGAACCAGATTTGATAAGAGAACTCGAGGTAAAGGAGGTAGTGATCATAATATGATTAGTTTTAATCTGCAATTTGAGAAGGAGAAGGTTAAATCGGAAGTGTCATTGTTGCAGTTGAACAAAGGGGACTATGAAGGCATGAGAGAGGAGCTGGCCAAGGTAGACTGGAAAGGGATCCTAGCAGGATTGACAGTGGAACAGCAATGGCAGGAATTTCTGAGCATAATCCGGAAGATGCAGGATCATTTCATTCCAAAAAGGAAGAAAGATTCTAAGGGGAGTAGGAGGCAACCGTGGCTGACAAGGGAAGTTAGGGATGGAATAAAACTAAAAGAAAAGATGTATAACACAGCAAAGTTGTAGCCGGAAGCCAGAGGATTGGGAAACTTTCATAGGGCAACAGAAGGTAACAAAACGGGCAAGACGGGCTGAAAAGATGAAGTACGAGGGGAAGCTGGCCAAGAATATAAAGAAGGACAGTCAAAGCTTTAGATATGTTAAGAGAAAAAGAGTAGCAAAGTCAAATGTGTGTCCGTTGAAGGCAGACACGGGTGAAATTATTATGGGTAACAAGGAAATGGCAGAAGAGTTGAACAGGTACTTTGGATCTGTCTTCACTAAGGAAGACACAAACAATCTCCCAGATGTACCGGAGGACAGAGGATCTAGGGGGGTAGAGGAACTGAAAGAAATTTTCATTCAGCGAGAAATAGTATTGGGTAGACTAATGGGACTGAAGGATGATAAATCCCCTGGGCCTGATGGTCTGCATCCCAGGGTCCTCAGGGAGGTGGCTCTAGAAATAGTGGACGCATTGGTGATCATTTTCCAATGTTCAATAGATTCAGGATCAGTTCCTATGGATTGGAGGATAGCTAATGTTATCCCACTTTTCAAGAAAGGAGCGAGAGAGAGAAAACGGGGAATTACAGACCAGTTAGCCTGACTTCGGTGGTGGGAAAGATGCTGGAGTCAATTATTAAAGAGGTAATAACGGTACATTTGGATAGCAGTAAAAGGATAAGTCCAAGTCAGCATGGATTTATGAAAGGGAAATTATGCTTGTCTAATCTTCTGGAATTTTTTGAGGACATGACAAGTAAAATGGATGAAGGGGAGCCAGTGGATGTAGTGTATCTCGACTTCCAGAAAGCCTTTGATAAGGTCCCGCATGGGAGATTGGTGACTAAAATTAGAGCACATGGTATTGGGGGTAGGGTGTTGACATGGATAGAAAATTGGTTGGCAGACAGGAAGCAAAGAGTAGGAGTAAATGGGTCCTTTTCAGAATGGCAGGCAGTGGCGAGTGGAGTGCCGCAAGGCTCGGTGTTGGGGCCACAACTGTTTACCATATATATTAATGATTTGGAAGAGGGAATTAGAAGAAACACTATCAAGTTTGCGCATGACACAAAGCTGGGTGGCAGTGTAAACTGTGAAGAGGATTATAGGATGTTGCAGGGTGACCTGGACAGGTTGAGTGAGTGGGCAGATGTGTGGCAGATGCAGTATAATATAGATAAATGTGGGGTTATCCACTTTGGCTGCAGAAACAAGGAGGCAGATTATTATCTCAATGGAGTTAGGTTAGGTAAGGGGGAGGTGCAGCGAGACCTGGGTGTCCTTGTACACCAGTCACTGAAAGTTGGCGTGCAGGTACAGCAGGCAGTGGAGAAAGCTAATGGAATGTTGGCCTTCATAACAAGAGGATTTCAGTATAGGAGTAATGAGGTTCTTCTGCAGTTGTATAAGGCCCTGGTAAGACCACATCTGGAGTATTGTGTACAGTTTTGGTCTCCTAATTTGAGGAAGGACATCCTTGTAATTGAGGCAGTGCAGCGTAGGTTCACGAGATTGATCCCTGGGATGGCGGGACTGACATATGAGGAAAGATTGAAAAGACTAGGCTTGTATTCACTGGAGTTCAGAAGGATGAGAGGGGATCTTATAGAAACATATAAAATTATAAAAGGACTGGACAAGCTAGATGCAGGAAAAATGTTCCCAATGTTGGGCAAGTCCAGAACCAGGGGCCACAGTCTTAGAATAAAGGGGAGGCCATTTAAAACTGGGGTGAGAAAAAACTTTTTCACACAGAGGGTTGTAAATTTGTGGAATTTTCTGCCACAGAGGGCAGTGGAAGCCAAATCACTGGATGGATTTAAGAGAGAGTTAGATAGAGCTCTAGGGTCTAGTGGAATCAAGGGGTATGGGGAGAAGGCAGGCACGGGGTATTGATTTGGGATGATCAGCCATGATCACAATGAATGGCGGTACTGGCTCGAAGGGCCGAATGGCCTCCTCCTGCACCTATTTCCTGTTTCTATGTTTCTTTGTTTCTAAACAGGTTACTTCAAACAGCACCACTATTTTTTGTTTACTTTTAATTTTAGAGATACAGCGCGGAAACAGGCCCTTCGGCCCACTGAATCCACTCCGACCGGCGATCCCCGCACATTAACTCTATCCTACTCACACCAGGGACAATTTACAATCAGACAAAGTCAATGACCCTACAAACCTGCAAGTCTTTGGAGTGTGGGAGGAAACCGAAGATCTCAGAGAAAACCCACGCAGGTCACGGGGAAAACATACAAACTCCGTACAGACGGCACCCGTAGTCAGGATCGAACTCGGGTCTCTGGCGTTGCAAGTGTTGTAAGGCAGCAACTCTCCCGCTGCGCCACTGTGCCACCTACTTGACTGAATACAAAATAATTCACTAAACCTGGCCACCGACAGGCATTTGGGACACTGAGTGCTAGGCAGATGGTGGAAATGTCTCTTGAAATCCTGTTTTCAGTCTAACAAGGCTTGTTTATACAAGGAACTGGGGACCCATTGAATGATGCAGTTAATGGACTGTGGATCATTAAGTCTCACCATTCCCTTTTCAAAGTCATTAATCGATACAACATTGTAGGGGATTGTCTCTGTGCAAAAAGTTTTTTAAAAACAATTTGGCTCTGATCCTCTCAGTGTAAGGGAAGAGTGTTATTCTCCATTTATTCACAAAATGCTGGAGTAACTCAGCAGGTCAGGCAGCATCTCGGGAGAGAAGGAATTGGGTGACGTTTCGGGTCGAGACCCTTCTTCAGACCTTCTCCAACCTTCCTGATGGGATCTGAAGTTTCCAACGCTGTTATAATGAAGGCAGAAAATAAATATAACTCAGGACATCACAAGGAACTGCAGATGCTGGGATCTTGAATGAAACGCTAAGTGCTGGAGCTGTTGAACACACCACACTGGTTCATTTACAGGAAACCGCTGATGCAGGAACCTGGAGCTAAAGAACCAAATTGCTGGAGGAATCGACGTGGACAGAACGAGCCGGGGGCCTGGTTTGGTGATGTGTTAGCTATGATGCCAATTCCTTCATGCCTCCCTCCTCAGTATATCACTGTTTTACCTATGAACTCCACAGTGAGCTGGGGGCCTGAGCTGGATGCTCTATGGTGCTGCGTACCTATAAACACGTGGGGCAGTCTGAATCACGAGGAGCCACATAGAGCTGGCAGCTGAGAGTTGCCATTCATCACAACTGCGGAGAAGTACCCAGATCCAGAAATGTCTGATCCATTGACCTGAGAATCCATGGAACCTGACCCTTTCTGTCCTGTTTCCCTTGGCCTGTCATCATTTGATGCTGAGAGACCGTGTCTGAGAGTACAGCCCAGCATTGATAGACAATAGACAATAGCTGCAGGAGGAGGCCATTCGTCCCTTCGAGCCAGCACAGCCATTCAATGTGATCATGGCTGATCATTCTCAATCAGTACCCCGTTCCTGCCTTCTCCCCATACCCCCTGACTCCACTATCCTTAAGAGCTCTATGGCAACAGCCTACTCATTGCTTTGTCATAGGGTCCATCGGGCAGCATGGTGTTGTTGCCTTACAGCGCCAGAGTCCCGGGTTCGATCCCGACTACGGGCGCCATCTGTACAGAGTTTGTATGCTCTCCCTCTGACCACAAGGGCTTTCTCCAGGTGCTCCGGTTTCCTCCCATACTCCAAAGATATACAAAGATATTAACAAAGATATACGTTAAATGGCTTTTGGAAATTGTAAATTGTCCCTAGTGTGTCGGGCGGTGCTCGTTTACGGGTGATGATCGCTGGTTGGCATGGACTCAGTGGGCCGAAGGGCCTGCTTCCACGCTGTGTCTCTAAAGTATAAATTCTGAAGCACAGAAACAGCCCATCGGTCCAATACAAGCACACACTCACCAACAAGCACCCATTTACACTGGTCCATTTTATTCTGCTCACATTCCCATCAATTTACCCCAGATTTTATCATCCATGTACAAAATCTGGAGTGGACAATTAACCAAATAACCCATACGTCGGTGGGACAGGGGAGAAAACAAGAGTACCTGTGGGACCAAGGACTATAAGCTCCACACAGAGACAGCAACGCAGGTCTGGATTGAATCTTTTATTTTTATTAACAAAAATAAATGTCATCACTTATTGCAACAATATATACAATACAAAACAATACTAAACAAACCCACCACCATAATGCAAAATCACCCAAATATCTAAACCAACATTCTTATATACTATTCTTATATACCTGGTTTCTGGGCGGTTTCTGTGCGGCACGGTGGCGCAGCGGTAGAGTTGCTGCCTTACAGCGAATGCAGCACCGGAGACTCAGGTTCGATCCTGACTACGGGCGCCGTCTGTACGGAGTTTGTACGTTCTCCCCGTGACCTGCGTGGGTTTTCTCCGAGATCTTCGGTTTCCTCCCACACTCCAAAGACGTACAGATGTGTACGTTAATTGGCTGGGTAAAATGTAAAAATTGTCCCTAGTGTGTGTAGGATAGTGTTAATGTGCGGTGATCGCTGGGCGGCGCGGACTCGGTGGGCCGAAGGGCCTGTTTCCACGCTGTATCTCTAAATCTAAAAAAAAATCTAAATACCTATAACTAAATATACTCATACAAGGACCCAAACAGTCTTTCCAGGTGAGACAAAGGTTCACCTGCACCTCCTCCAACCTCATCTATTGCATCCGCTGCTCTAGATGTCAACTTATTTACATCGGCGAAACCAAGCGCAGGCTCGACAATCGCTTCGCTGAACACCTGCGCTCGGTCCGCATTAACAAAACTGTTCTCCCGGTGGCCGAGCACTTTAACTCCCCCTCCCATTCCCAGTCTGACCTTTCTGTCATGGGCCTCCTCCAGTGCCATAGTGAGGCCCACCGGAAATTGGAGGAACAGCACCTCATATTTCGCCTGGGCAGTTTGCAGCCCAGTGGTATGAACGTCGACTTCTCTAACTTTAGATAGTTCCTCTGTCCCTCTCTTCCCCTCCTCCTTCCCAGATCTCCCTCTATCTTCCTGTCTCCACCTATAACCTTCCTTTGTCCCGCCCCCCCGACATCAGTCTGAAGAAGGGTCTCGACCAGAAACGTCACCCATTCCTTCTCTCCCGAGATGCTGCCTGACCTGCTGAGTTACTCCAGCATTTGGTGAATAAATACCTTCGATTTGTACCAGCATCTGCAGTTATTTTCTTATACTATTAGACAACAAGATTACAATCCTTGTCAAGGATGAATTCCACCCCCCAGCGGTCCCGGAAATCCTCTCAGGGTGCCCGTGGACAGCGCGTAGTCCCTATCTCGTACCACCCGGGCTCGGGCATAACCCTGGAACAGGATCGAACCTTGGTCTCTGAAGTGAGACAGCAGCTTCACTAACCGCACCACCGCGCCAGGCTTTGTCGTATCTGCTGGCCAGAACTCGTTTATTTGCGAACCGCCGATTGCCACGGACTGAGTAAAACAGCTTCACTTCCATTTGAAGATCTGAACACAGGATTTAACAGCATGCAGACCGCAGTGCAATAACTTGGCTCTGAAAGAGGCATAACAGATCAGGAGTGGAACTATGGCAAAGGCAAAGCTCTGCAAAATAATGTGGCAATGATGCAATGAGATTTTCAGCTCATACGTTTTCAGCTTGTGGAAATAGTGCAAAACCATGCTGGGAAATAGCCATACAGAGCAGGAACAGGCCCTTCAGTCCAGAGTCCATATTAACATTCAACACTTTAGAGTTTAGAGATACAGTGCAGAAACAGGCCCTTAGGCCCACCTGGTCCATGCCGACCAGCGATCCCCGCACATAACACTATCCTACACACACTAGAGAATCTTTTTTACATTTGCCAAGCCAATTAACCTACATACCTCTCTGGAGGTATATCTTTGGAGTGTGGGAGACAGCACCCGTAGTCAGGATGGAACCCAGGTCTCCGGCGCTGCATGGCATGAACTCTACCTCTGCGCCACTGTGCCGCCCAATATACTTTCTGTACACTAATCCTATGCTGACCCCATTTTATTTTCTCCAGTTTACTGCAACCAATTGACCTGCCACACTTGCTCGTCTCGGTATGTGGGAGGAACCTGGGGGACCTGCAGTAAACCCACTTGGTCACAGGGTTTTCAACATGCAAACTCCACACAGACAGCACCAGAGGTCAGGATTGAACCCGGATCACCGGAGCTCCAACTTGGGGGTGGCATGGTGGCGCAGCAGTAGAGATGCTGCCTTAGAGCGCTTATGGCACCAGTCAATCCCGGGTTCGATCCCGACTACGGGCGCCGTCTGTATGGAGTTTGTACGTTCTCCCCGTGACCTGCGTGGGTTTTCTCCGAGAACTTTGGTTTCCTCCCACACTCTAAAGACGTAAAAGTTTGTTGGTTAATTGGCTTGGTATAAGTGTAAGAATTGTCCCTTGTGTCGGATAGTGATACTGTGCGGGGATCGCTAGTCAGTGCGGACTCGGTGGGCCAAAGGGCCTCTGTATCTCTAAACTAAATTAAATGTTACTGTCCTCCCTACAAACTTTAATGTAGTTAAAGTTAAACAAGTATGAAAACATAAACATGTAATTGGAAGAAATATGACAATAGACAATAGACAATAGACAACAGGTGCAGGAGGAGGTCATTCGGCCCTTCGAGCCAGCACCGCCATTCAATGTGATCATGGCTGATCATTCTCAATCAGTACCCCGCTCCTGCCTTCTCCCCATACCCCCTGACTCCGCTATCCTTAAGAGCTCTATCCAGCTCTCTCTTGAATGCATTCAGAGAATTGGCCTCCACTGCCTTCTGAGGCAGAGAATTCTACAGATTCACAACTCTCTGACTGAAAAAGTTTTTCCTCATCTCAGTTCTAAATGGCCTACCCCTTATTCTTAAACTGTGGCCCCGGGTTCTGGACCTCAAAACTCAGTGAAGGTTTCTGATAAACTATGGTGCTGTCTTTTACTTGAGATTAGACTGGAAATTTCCCACTCACTCAACGGTTACTTTTGTGACTTCCAGTATTAAAACAGTAGTGTCGGCCGCAAACAGTCTAATCCAGGCAAGACCAACATTGGGCCGACAAGTTTTGTTTGTTTGCTCTGCGATTTTGCTTGATTTCCACCATCACTCAAGGTTTCAATTTCCCCTTTACTGTGGCGACGTGGAATGTTTGCAGGAGTGAAGACACTCGGGACCATAAACCCCGGGCAATTTCCTCTGCCTCAGCCTGGGGATGTTGAGGCTAATTAAAAGGGACATGTAAGTCGGGCGCTGGCTGCAGCTAGTCAACGCAGCACAGAGCGGCTGTCAGTCCCAGCAACGTCCGTGACTTCAGGGGCTGCGTGCTACATGCAACTCCGAGTTACATGTCGACCCGGCGTGGGGAGACAATAGACAATAGACAATAGACAATAGGTGCAGGAGGAGGCCATTCGGCCCTGCGAGCCAGCACCGCCATTCAATGTGATCATGGCTGATCACTCTCAATCAGTACCCCGTTCCTGCCTTCTCCCCATACCCCCTGACTCCGCTATCCTTAAGAGCTCTATCTAGCTCTCTCTTGAATGCATTCAGAGAATTGGCCTCCACTGCCTTCTGAGGCAGAGAATTCCACAGATTCACAACTCTCTGACTGAAAAAGTTTTTCCTCATCTCCGTTCTAAATGGCCTAGCCCTTATTCTTAAACTGTGGCCCCTTGTTCAGGGAAACCCCCAACATTGGGAGCATGTTTCCTGGCTCTAACGTGTCCAACCCCTTAATAATCTTATACGTCTCGATAAGATCTCCTCTCATCCTTCTAAATTCCAGTGTAGGGGGAGGGGGAAGAACAAAGGACAATGGAGGACCCGGCGTAGGGAAACTGGTGTGGAGGGTGGGGTGGGAGGTGGGGGAGGGGGGTGGGGGGAGAACAAAGGAGGAGTGGGCGTACTTTGCACCTTTGACAGTGCCTTAGGTGGCCGCTATTTGTATACCTTTTGTGTATGCAAGCAAAAAATTCCACTCTGCACGTGACAACAAAGTATTCCATTCCATTCCAACTCAGTCTCTTCATTGAATGCGTGAGAGAGCTGTGCTCATGTACGGTTTAGCCGAGCTAGCACGAAGCAGGCAGTGCTGGAATATGGGGCCAACGACAACCAAAATCACGGCAAGCCCGTACACGCTAATCAATCACCTTCTGCGTTTACGCTCCTGTCTGGCAGAAGATACGCAAGCTTGAAAGCTTGCACCACCAGACTCAGGGGCAGCTTCTTCCCCTCTGTTATGATTAGTACGGGTGTCAGGGGTTATGGGGAGAAGGCAGGAGAATGGGGTTAGGAGGGAGAGATAGATCAGCCATGATTGAATGGCGGAGTAGACCTGATGAGCTGAATGGCCTACTTCTACTCCTATCACTTATGACCTTAAGACCTTATGACTTCTCAACGATCCTTTCAGAAACTCGGACACGATGCTGATTTTCCAACCTATCTCACTGAGGATGTTTTCTCTGGAATTGTTGCACTACAATGCTGAGAAATTCACTCCAGCTTTTTGTGTCTATCTTCAGTTTAAACCAGCATCTGCAGTTCCTTCCAACACAATATCTTTCTCTTTGCTCTAACTTTTGCACTTGCGTTTGTCTTGATTGTGTTCATGTATAGTATTGGCTGATTTGAAAGGGCATTAAAGGCTTTTCACTGTAAAGAAAAGACCAAGCACTGGAGTAACTCAGCGGGCCATGTCGCATCTCTGGAGAACGTGGATAGGTGGCGTTTCAGATCTTCAGACTGGAGAAGGGTCCTGACCCAAAACGTCACCTGTCCATGTACTATAAGCTACTTTAAACAAAAATCAAAATAACCTTTATTCAAAATAAAAAATATATATACAAAACTAGAACTGTGCAAAAATTCTTCCGACATTCTCAGAGGCGAAACATACATTCATTAGCGTCGTAACATCGTGTTCCCAGAAATATAATTTTACCTGGCACCCTTGGAAATCATGTGGCTCCCAGGGTGATATCCCTTCCCTTGTTTGAGGGGCGTCCCCACCACACCCTGCCCCCCAATGTCCAGCAGCGGAAGGACCCTAGACTGTGGTCCTCCCCCAAAGAGCCTTGGCGTTGGCTGCACCGAGCCTCAGTGCATCCCACAGCGGTAGGGTTGCCAACTTTCTAACTCCCAAATAAGGGACAAACGTTGACGTCATCGCCCGCACCCCCCACGTGACCTCACACAGCCGGGGGCCACGTGCTCCCACTCCATCAATGGCGGCCGCCCGGGCCTGGAGGCGGGTTGCTATGCAACCTCCGTTAGGCGAACACACTCGGCCCCACTCCCCGAACATACTCCATTAGCCTACACTGTCCGGGCCTACAATGGCCCCCAGGCCTACAGTGTCTGGGCCAACAGTGTCCGGGCCTACAGCGGCCTCCGGGCCTAATATGGGCCAAGGGCGGTCCTGTATGGGACAAACAAATTTAGCCCAATATACGGGATGTCCCGGCTAATATGGGACAGTTGGCAACCCTGCTCAGCACGTACTCCTACAGTCTGGAGTGGACCAGTCGGCAACATTCCCTGACGGACACACTGCCGGACCAGCTGAGTTACTCGAGCACTTTGCGTCTTTTTTTGTTAAACCAGCATCTGCAGTTCTTTCTCGTAGCTTTTCGCTGCACCTTGCTTGCCGTGACAATAATAATAAGCCTAAACTTTTATTGTCAGGCCTGAATAATAAGCTGTTTGCTGACATCACGTTTGGATGTGCCGTTGTGCTGTGAGTGGGAAGTGGAGGAGGAGACTGCTGGTGTTCTTCACGTCTCTGGATCAGGAGAGAGGAGCAATGGCACATGAGAATTCATTTTGTCTTTGTACCTCAGGCGATGCTGCAGGCGACTAGTGGAAAGAAATCAGTGCAGGGCCGTGGCGAAGGCACAGCTCCACACGGCTCCACACGGCTCCACACGCATGTCCTTGAGTGCAGGTGCAGAATGCTGACTGGAGCTCTGAGGGCTTTAAACGTTAGACTTGGAGACTTTAGATATACAGCGCAGAAACAGGCGCTTTGTCCCACCGAGTCCGCACAGACTTGCGATCACCCTGTCCGCTAACACTATCCCACACACTAGTTACAATTTACACTTGTACATCTTTGGGGTTTGGGAGGAAACCCACGTGGTCACGGGGAGAACGTACAAAACTCCCTACAGACGGCACCCGTAGTCAGGATTGAACCCGGGTCTCCGGCGCTGTAACTCTGCCGCTGCGCCACCGTGCTGCCCCTGAGTTTGGCCATTAAAGGAGGGTGTCAGCAGAGTCCCTTTTAGTGTGTGGAACCTGCACCAGGGCCACTGTTACAGGCGTCCTGACCCTAGTGGCGCGGTTTCTGTGCAAATCCCTCATTCTATCCACCAAGACTTTGAACAGGGCCAAGGAATTGCCCAAAAAAGACACGTACTTCAGTCTGAGGAAGGGTCTCGACCCGAAACGTCGCCCATTCCTTCTCTCCTGAGATGCTGCCTGACCTGCTGAGTTATTCCAGCATTTTGTGAACGAGTATCTCAGATGGTGAGACAGCATCTCTGGAGAACATGGACAGCTGACAATTCAAGTCGGGACCCTTTTTCAGACCTACATTCTGCTCTCTGGCATCTTTCTCTTCATTCTACCTTCAGTATTTGTACTTGGTTTGACTGTATTCATGTATAGTAATGTCTGATGTAGTATAGCACGCAAACAAAATATATCTGGCTCGAAGGGCCAAATGGCCTCCTCCTGCACCTATTGTCTATTGTCTATTGTCTATTATTTACTGTACCTCGTTTAACGTCTGAAGAAGGGTCCCGACCCAAAACCTCACCTATCCATGTTCTCCACTGAGTTACTCCATCATTTTGTCTCTTTTTTTTGCAAACCAGCTTCTGCGGTTCCGTGTATCAATGAATGGACAGGCCACATGAGTGCAGAATGTAAATGCGACTGGGTTGTGAGGTGACAAGTCCTCTCACCAGGTACATTAACAACTGCTCTTAACACATGGAGGAAATTACAGAGACCCCTTCAAGCAACCAGCTGAAAACAGGGGGCCGCAGCACGAGTTGCGGAAACATAATTCAAAAACAGTTCGTGAGGTTTGTCACGGACTGATAATTTTTAAGGCTGTTTATGTCTGGGAATTCTACAGGGCAGGAACACCGATGATTTAGCCGGACTATTTATTTGTTAACAGCTTGAATCGGAAACCAATTGTAATTGTTACCCATATGGTGGCCCACTGATGCTATGTTTAATTTAGTTTAGTTATGCTTAGTGATACAGTGCGGAAACAGGCTCTTCCGCAGGCCCACTGAGTCTACGATGACCAGCGATCCCCGCACACTAACACTGTCCTACACACAGTCGGAACAATATACAATTATACCGAGCCAATTAACCTACAAACATGCCCGTCTTTGGAGTGTGGGAGGAAACCGGAGATCCCGGAGAAAACCCACGCAGGTCACAGGGAAAACATACAAACTGTGTACAGACAAGCACCCATAGTTAGGTTCGAATCCGGGTCTCTGGCGCTGTAAGGCAGCAACTCTTCTACTGCTCCAGTCAGGGGGATTGGGCAGCACTGAGGAAGTGTGGCGTTCACGTCAAGCTTATTGTCAAATGCGTCTGTGTGGTGAGGTACATGTGCGATGGGAATTTTGCTTGAAGCAGCATCATGGACACAGACTCAGACAACATACACATAGACATAAAGTAGTATAAGAAGATAACTGCAGATGCTGGTACAAATCAAAGGTATTTATTCACAAAATGCTGGAGTAACTCAGCAGGTCAGGCAGCATCTCGGGAGAGAAGGAATGGGTGACGTTTCGGGTCGAGACCGAAGAAGGGTCTGAAGTGTCTGAAGAAGGGTCTCGACCCGAAACGTCACCCATTCTTTCCAGTCTGAAGAAGGGTCTCGACCCGAAACGTCACCCATTCTTTCCAGTCTGAAGAAGGGTCTCGACCCGAAACGTCACCCATTCCTTCTCTCCCGAGATGCTGCCTGACCTGCTGAGTTACTCCAGCATTTTGTGAGTAGACATAAAGTATGCATACATAAATTCTAAAAGACAGTGTAAAGAAAAAGACTGTGCAAAAAAAAACCCCAAGACATTGGTGTAAAAATACACACTTAGAAAACAAGTCCATGGTACCACAAGAGGTGACCATTGCAATGGTAGCATTAGAGATGTACAGGTTGGTTCAAGAACCAGAGCTCTCGGTAAGGAGCTGTCTAAACCTAGTATTGAGACCAAGCATTGGACTTCAGGCTTCTGTACCTGCTGCCTGATGGTGGTAAAGACAACATGGCTTGGACGGTGGGTCTCCTTGACGACAGATGCTTCACCTTTAGATGGGAAATGAGGAGGAATTTCGTGAGCTAGCGGGTGGTGAATCTGTGGAATTAATTGCCACAGAAGGCCAAGGCTTTGGGTATCCTTAAGGCGGAGATTGACAGGTTCTTGATTAGTGCGGGTGTCAGGGGTAATGGGGAGAAGGCAGGAGAATGGGGTTGAGAGGGAAATTTAGATCAGCCATGATTGAATGGCAGAGTAGACTTGATGGGCTGAATGGCCTAATTCTGCTCCTATAACTTATGAACCCATGGGCATTAGAGCCGTGCAGGTTTGTTCAATAACCAGAGCTCCAGGAAAGGAGCTGTCTGTAAACCTGGTAGCGTTGTACTTCAGGCTTCTGTACCCTCTGTCTGATGGTAGTAATGCAAAGACAACATGGCCAGGATGGTGGGGATCTTTGACGATAGATGCTCTCCATTTAGAAGGGAGATGAGGTCGAATTTATTTAGCCAAAGGGTGGTGAATCTGTGGAATTCATTGCCACAGATAGTAGTGAAAGCCAAGTCTTTGGGTTACGTTTAAAGCAGAGTTTGACAGGTTCTTGATTGGTAACCAGTGTTAAAGGTTATGTGGAGAAGGCAGGGGATTGGGGTTGAGAGGGTAAGATAAATCAGCCATGATTGAATGGTGGAGGAGACTCAATGGGCCAAATGGCCATATTCTGCGCCTATGACTTATGAACTTATGCGGCCTTTGTGGGACAGGTCTTCAGGAACAGCTTCTTCCCATCCTTTCTTAGGCTTCTGTGTTGTCCTTCCATGAGCTAGGACAGTGTCTGATTCACTTCAGACCCCATTGCGGACATTGGACTTTGTCTGTGCAACTGATTGCTACAATACTGAGAACTATATTCTGCACTCGGATTCCTTAGAACAGGGTGATTGCTGGTCGGCACGAATTCGGTGGGCCGAAGGGCCTATTTCCACGCTGTACCTCAAAAGTAAAATCTACTTTTACCTAACAAACCTTCTCTGAACTGCTTGCAATGCGTTTATCTCCTTGCACTGAAGTAGTCTAAAACTGCAGAAAGAGGTTGCAACATGGTCTTTACACGTGGAAATTCTTTCTACTTACAGACGGGAATTGGCAATAATTGTGACATGTCAACATTGCCAATGAGAACAAATCTAAACAGAGGCCATGAGCGAGAGCTGAACATGGTACTCTGCTGCTTAAATGATTCACCAAATTTGTCATTCTATTTTGAGAGAAACATTTCAGATGAAACTGGGGTTAGAAGGAGAGGAATGGGCATAGGTGGTGCAGTGATAACGTTGCTATCTTACAGCGCCAGAGACCCGGGTTCAATCCTCACTCCAGGTACTGTCTGTATGGAGTTTGTATGCACTCCTTGTGATGTTAGATAGGGCTCTCGGGGCTAGCGGAAACAAGGGATATGGGGAGAAGGCAGGCACGGGTTACTGATTTTGGATGATCAGCCATGATCACAATGAGTTAGATGTGGCCCTTGTAGCTAAAGGGATCAGGGGGTATGGAGAGAAGGCAGGTACAGGTTACTGAGCTGGATGATCAGCCATGATCATATTGAATGGCGGTGCAGGATCGAAGGGCCAAACGGCCTACTCCTGCACCTATTTTCTATGTTTCTATGTTTCTATGAATGGCGGTGCTGGCTCGAAGGGCCAAATGGCCTCCTCCTGCACCTATTTGCTATGTTTCTATGTTTCTCTGACTGCGTGGGCTTTCTGTGATCTGACTGCGTGGGCTTTCTGTGAGTGCTCCGGTTTCCTCCCACACTCCAAAGATGTGCAGGTTTGTAGGTTAATTGACTTAGGTAAAATTGTAAATTGTCCCCAGTGTGTAGAATAGTGCGAGTGTAGGGGATGATTGCTGGTCGGCATGGACTTGCAGGGCTGAAGGGCCTGTTTCCACACTGTATCTCTAAAGTCTAAAGTTAAAGTACCCTTAAACTTTACACAGTTAGCAAAGAAGCTGAGTCATTAAACCCACAGGACTTTTAAGGCACGGGCATGACTTATCAGTCCTCATTTGCTGATCCATGCCATAAATTGCCTACAGTAACTCGCTACCTTCACATACAAAACACCCTAAGGCAATCAAGGCTGTGGAGGTCAAGTCAGTGGATGTTTGTAAGGCGGAGATAGATGGATTCTTGATTAGTACAGATGTCAGGGGTTATGGGAGAAGGCAGGAGAATGGGATTAGGAGGGAAAGATAGATAGACAATAGACAATAGACAATAGGCGCAGGAAGAGGCCATTCGGCCCTTCGAGCCAGCGCCGCCATTCAATGTGATCATGGCTGATCATTCTCAATCAGTACCCCGTCCCTGCCTTCTCCCCATACCCCCTGACTCCGCTATCCTTAAGAGCTCTATCTAGCTCTCTCTTGAATGCATTCAGAGAATTGGCCTCCACTGCCTTCAGAGATCAGCCATGATGGAATGCAGCAGTAGACTTGGTGGGCCGAGTGGCCTAATTCTGCTCCTATCTCTTATGAACATGACCTTATGAAATAAAAACAGAGAGAGTTGGAAATATTTCTTGTATTTTTCTTTTGTGTATTATTTGAGCGTTTCCAATTAAAAATAATTTAAAACATTTTTTTAAAAAAAGGAAATATCCAGCAGGGTAAGCAGCATCTGTGGGGGAGAGAACTAGGGTGAATGTTTCAGATTAAACAGGGGAG